>NC_081406.1:142517148-142558920 GCF_030272615.1 Cryptomeria japonica
TCTGCTCATTAAAAACACATTCGAGAAGAATATTGCTGCAGGCTTCCTTGTTTGTCACGGTAATACACTTGTGGTTCAATTTCAAACCCTATTCCTCCTATTCAATATACAGACACAAATCCATCAGTCAATTTTCTTAGGAGAGAATACATGATAAAAATCAAAGAGGAAGTTGCAGACAAGAAATAAATTCACTTACTTCTATAGAAGTACAGACACAGTTGCAGTGGGGTATGGAGGGAGGGAGGGAGAGAAGAAGAGAAAGAGGGATGTGGTATGGAGGAAGGGAGAAGGGGAGAGAGAAAGAGAGAGAGGGAGGGATGGGGTATGGAGGAAGGGAGAAGGGGAGAGAGCAAGGGAGAGAGAGAGGGATGGGGCATGGAGGAAGGGAGAGAGAGAGAGAGAGAGAGAGAGAGAGAGAGAGAGAGAGAGAGAGAGGCATCTTGTATGCATTTGAGAGGGGGAGACAATACACTTACATGTGTATATATGTGTTCAATATATTATATATTATATGTATATACACATATTATATATACAATAGATCATATTATATACATATTATATATTACATATATTATATGTATATACACATATTATATATAGAATATCATATTATACAATAGCGTGTATGTGCTGTTTATAGGAAAACGAGCGCGTACGCGCTTTTGACTGTTTAGGCTTGGAAATAGGCCTGGATGACAAAGCTACGGTTTGGAAGTTTGATTTCCCTCCATTTCTCTCATTTTTGACATGTTTTATTTTATCAACCTGGTTTATCGACTTTGTCATCATCAAGTTTACACTTCATCAAGTGGGTATTTCTAAAATTTCCACCATATTTTCACCCATCTTCTGAGCTTTCTAACCATATAATTTTTTTTCAATTTGAACAACAATAACATATTATTATTGAATTTCTTTTACCAGTGTCTCCATAGTTCTCACAGACATAGGTGCACCATTTTTTGAATAACTTTTGATATACTTATCCAAATTTTAAAAACTTTATATATTATTGTAGTGCACTTGATTATTTACAATTTTTTTTTTTAAAATTGTATTTTTGATTTGTTTAGTGCAACTTATGCTTTGCGCACAAACATGTACCTAATTTTCAGGATGTGCTCGATTGGAAAAATCATAAAAAAAAACATACTCAACAAAAATTACAAACAAATACACATATTCTAGTGCTCACTCTTAACTATCTTTTTGCCAAAGGATTTGTTAAAATACTAAATCTAACTATGACTTTTTTGATGCGCACGTCAGACATTATGTTATGTTTTTAAGAAAAAATCAGGGTCAGTTTCTCGTGCATGAAGGATTTGACCCCCTTAATCTTATCCAATTTTGAAAAAGTTTAGTAGTTTGGAAACTAGATTGAGAGTAATACAATATTTATTTTTTTATTATCTTTATATCTTGAGTGGATGACTTTCAAATTTTGCCTCCAAGTTCAGGTTCACCTGATTTCAGAAATAAAAAAGTGTCCACTTATACCCCCCTTTTTGACCACCATCTTTGTGCACTTAACCAGAATCATTATTCTATCTAAATTATATGAGAATATAACAAAACAAAGCATCCCAAGAAAATATACACAACAAGAGTTTGATATACTTCGTTTTCCTACTATTGCATGGTCATTTTACCTCCTTTTGGTAAAAAAATTGATTGTTGCAGCATTGTTTTGTGTTTTTGAGTTGAGTTTTTCTATAATTTTGGGCCCCTTAAAAGCACTTTTAATTGCACACAATAATAATTTATACTCGCACATGATTTGAATTATCTAAATAAAAATAAAAATTATGAGAAATTATGCTTAATCATACAAAGGAACAAATATCTAATTAAAAATATGAATGAGACAAAAATAACATATAAAAAATGTCTGTAAAAAACACATCATTATGTATTCTTTGAAAGAAAACTAGTAGATTTTAGCAACATAATGAAGTGTGTATAACCACTATGTACATAGAAAATTAGTAAACTAGACTCGTTATTATAGATCCAATATATCAAAGGACATATGTGAGTCCACCAACACAACAAAAGAACAAAGCCTACACACATAGCTGCCCAATGAGGATTTGAACCTTGGTGGCAGTTTTACCAAGCAAGTGTTTTAACCCTTGCATTACATGTGTGCCCCCAATCAAAGGACATTTTTCTTAATACTCCATATATTTAATCTAATTAAAAAGTTATATAGGTACTGGTTCAATCATGGCTTTGGTGATAAGTTTTTTTGTCTCAATGTCTGAGACACTAATTCCATCTCTTTCTTTGTAGAGAAGTTGGATACCTTTTGATAATGCATATTTATGATATTTGCTGATTATTGGAACATTATCAGGTTTCAAATATTCCCAATTTAGTTCCTTGAGTTTTTCATCAATTAAGGAATTGAGATACTCCAATGCATTCTCCTCTGTAGATCTAGGATTGTCTTTGAAATAACATGCTATGCCCGATGCTAGTTCTCCACGATCTGCCTCAGCCTTCAAAAATACCATTACACTTTTATAAAATTTCAAATTAAATGCCTTTAAACCAATTTAATTGATTATATGCATGGAAAAACATGATATCTTGAAAGTTGAATTAACTAAATTTATAACATACCTTGAAAGTCTTTGTGTCACCTCTTAATCTAAGGGTTAAGCATAGAAGATCATTGAACTTTGAAGGGTAATCAATTTCTTTTATAATAGCATCATTAATGGGCACATCCAATGATAGTAGTGGTTGTAAGGTCACAACACGATACCCAAAGCTTACTTTTCCATTCTCTAAATATTCCTCCAAAGATGGTATATACCCCGTATCAATCCAAGTTGCTTCCACCATGAAAGAATCTATGCAAATTTCCCACTATACACAAACAATATTCCAAGTTAATTTGTTAATACTTGAATTTATAAATAAATTACTATGAAAATTCTACATAAAATAAGTCTCTGAATGAAATTAAATCAAATATTTATATAACTCTAAAAAAGGTAAAAATCAGATCATTTCATAATGTTAAGGAAAACCAAAATATATTTTGATAGGCCATGCATATGTACTAATTTATTTTTATTGTAAACCAGATTATGTTATATACAGGTAAAATTCTATAGTTAATATATGATACATATATAATACCATACTTTTTTACATGAAAATGTAAGATTAGGACCACACACACACAAACACACATATATATGTATTTAATATACATACATACATGCATACATACATACATATCTACATACATATATGTGTGTGTGTGTGTGTGTATGTATGTATGCATGCATGTATGTATGTATGTATGTATGTATGTATTTATGTATACATATACATGTATACATTTATATATGTATATATACACATATATATATGTGTGTGTGTGTATACACACATATGTATATATGTATGTATGTATGTATGTATGTATGTATGTATGTATATATATGTGTTTATACACACACACACACACACATATATATGTATGTAATATATACACGCACATACACACCCATATGTATGTATGTAATATATGTGTTTATATATACCACACACACACAAACACACATATATATGTATGTAATATACATACATACATACATACATACATACATACATACATGCATACATACATACATATATACATACATATATGTGTGTGTGTGTGTATGTATGTATGTATGCATGTATGTATGTATGTATGTATGTATGTATGTATGTATGTATGTACGTATGTATGCATATACATGTATACATTTATATATGTATATATACATATATGTGTGTGTGTGTGTATACACACACATATGTATATATGTATGTATGTATGTATGTATGTATGTATATATAGGTGTTTATATATACACACACATATATGTATATATATGTATATGTATATATATATATATGTATATGTATATATACATATATGTATATCTACATATATACGCATACACATACACATACACATACACATACATGTACACGTACAAATACATGTACACGTACATGCACAGACACATACACACACGTACACATACACATACACATACTCATACACATACACATACACATACACATACACATACACATACACATACACATACACATAGACATTCACATACACATACACATATAGATAGACATACACATACAGATAGACATACACATACAAATACACATACACATACACATACACATACATACGCACACACCCACACACACACACACAAATTTAGAATGCTTCTTAATTCCTCATTTATTATTGTCAAACATGATGCCACATAACATGTCTTTTTTTCAAGGTGTCTTAAATGGTCCCAAAAAGAAGTAAGACCCACAGTTGTGCACTAAGTCTCGTTTATTATTGTGCTGATGTGGCATCACAGAATTGGTTATTTTTTCAAATTTATTGGAAGCTTTTTGAGAAAAAATATTGACATGAAACTTTTTGTACTCCACTAATAAACTAATTATGCCCCACTAATGGACTAATTATGTCTAGCTACTATCCCAAGTATAGGATCACACAACACCATCAAGCCCTTGTATTGTATTGTGCCCCACTAATGAACTAATTATGTTCAATTACTAACTATAGGGATTTCAAATTTATTTATTTGACTATAAACTTGTATTGTAGTAAATTGTATCCCTTAACAAATTCACACTTTATTTGGCACCTAGTTTATTGTGCTTTTTCATTGATCATTTTTTGCCTATTTGTGCCCAATTACACTTTAAATCTTAATTGTTAATAACACAATTTTAATGTGGGCAAATACTTAATTTAGGATTCAATCTAGTATCATAAACCACAAAACTCATGACTCCATTTTCGAGGCCCTATTTTGGTGGGCCCTGGGCACCCAACAAAGGTGTCTTGCCAAAATTCCTTAAAATGTATAGTCAGTTGCAAGTGTGAGCCTTAACATTTTCAAATCTAGTCTCGATTTTGCTACTTGACCATTTTATGCTGGCTTTTTTTTTATTATAAAAAATGTCTTCTGATCCCTATATAAAGCACTACTTCTATCATTCATAAGGGCTAACGGATTTTAAGACATTTTATGAAAATTCAAATGGTCAAGCAAGCACTTCAGGTGAGTTATAAGCATATTGAGAAACAAACTACAACATTCAACATTCAAGAATGATTTAATATGTGTTTTTAATGTTTTCTTATCATATTATTACATGAACACTTTAAGGACTTGTCTAAAGAGCATTGCATAATCACCATTTCCATTCTTAAGGTAATAATCATTTCAATTTAACATTCCCATTATTGCTTAGGCTCTATCCTACTAGGGATAATCTCTCTTTTTCATCAAGAATAACAACACAAGGTTTTACTTAGGCAAGCCCCTATACAACACAACCATTCTTTCCAATTTTGTGTGTGTGGGTTTAGATATGATAGTAGAGAGTATTACAAGTGCAGTAAGAAAATAATGACAAACATTCCCAAATTTCAAATAGGCAAAAATAATTGGACTAAGGCACCTAATACACATGTTTGATGTTTTTTGGATGAATTTTAGAGAGATAAACTTATAAGGGCTCTTGACTACAAATATGCTTCATTATGTTTGTACAAACACCCATTGATTGGGCTGCCCAACACATCAGTTTGACACTTGTAGCCTCAACTTGCAAATCTAGGTTCCTTTATGCATTCTCTTTCCAGATTTGGCCTACTGTGTTGCTTTTTTGTTATGTAATTTACTTTTATTGTTGAAAGTCGTCATTATTCTATCATTAAACCTAGATATTGAAAACACAATTTACAATTGCAATTGCATTACAACAAAGAAACATAAACCCAAGTGTTTATCTCTCCTATTAGGACCATAAATGAACCTATGTGTGTTCCAATGCTACATTATGGAGATTTGAGATCTTAGTTTGCATCCGTAGACCTTATAAGTGACCTGCATGATCTTTTATTGCCCAAAATATGAGAATTTGATCTCAATTTCTGAATTGCATTGTCCACTCCCTTTGGCTCTTTTATATAAGCAAGAATGTATCTTTGTAATCCCATGATTTAGTAACCTACCACAAACTCTAGTTTATTGACCAAAAATTGCACTCAAATGAGTTTTCGCCAAACTAAGACAACCATGGTTTATAAGCCTACCAAGAGCTCTAATTCGTTGGCCAACAATTACAAATAATTGGCTTTCACTTGACTATAGAGGTCCAATAATCATTTTGACACTTGGTAGAAAAAAAAATATGAAATGGGGTTTTGTTGTTTTTCCCTAAATAAGCTAACACACAAATCTGAACATTGAAATAAACTTCTTTTCTTGAGCCACTTTTAGTGAAAGGAAGTCAAATTACATTGAATATCTTTTTGCAAACCTGAAAATATTTGTGAAGAATAAAAAAAATTACATATGAATGGCTAAATCAACTCAAATGTGATTGACTCTATAGATTCTAAACATTTGTCTTTCTCCTCCAATACTATGCTTTTTCTGTAGTAGAAAAGATTGATACTGACGTGTTTAGAGACAAGGGAAATGTAGAGCTACAAATTAATTGCCAGCTTCATTTTAGGATGAAGAATGGAATGGCATTTATTGAAATTCTTATATCCCCAATTCAATTAAAAAAGAAGAAATTTTTTTAGGGTCACACAAAAAAATGATGAGAAAGCTTCTTAATGGTACTAGGTGAGAAGAATTAAATATAATTCTTAAAAGTGGATCCATATTCAAAAAGTTCAAATTACAATAGCTTAAACATGCCTCATTTAACTTGTGAATTCCAAATAATATTAAAATAGAATCTTCATTATACAATAGATGATATTATTTGTCAAATTATGATGCCCTAGAAGCTATACTACTTGGATTACTAAAATATGGTAGGTTTTGATTTTATATATTTCTTCTCAAACAAAGAGGAAGAAACTAGTAGGATATAAAGTAATATCAAAGGAGACACTTGATTGTTGCTTTAAAATGATTTGTCATCCATAGTTTAGAGGAGTGAGAGCTAAAGATAATCCAATTATGACACGAAATATAAAATTTTCACTATCCTTGATTCGGTTTTTATTGTCGAATTTTTTAACTGCAAATATTATATTTAGTTCCCCAAAGTTAGACATGTGATTAAAAAGTCAGCACAGAGTACCATCCATTAAAGAAATCTTGATAGAAAAGTTCAATATATAATTAATGGTTATTGATTTCCATAACTCATTTTGAGATATGCAAAAGTAATGATTTGTATCTATTTTGCAAAAAATCTTATATTTCATACTAATTAAACCTTTGATAGAAGACTAAGATTCACCTTCTCACTTGCCTTGACAAGTCTTCTCCTAGTTTGTACTCCTTCATTCTTGTCTCCAATAATTTGATCCTATGAATGATTCTTTTGAACATACTTTGATAGAGTCTTGATTACCTTCTCTAATTCCTTTTTTCCAGTCTCCTTTTCTTCCTTCTCTTCATCATCTTCTTCTACAATGCAAGGAGCACCTTTTGTTCCACAATACTTAGACTCTTTTGTAGTTTGGTTCCAATTTTTATCTACTTTTACATTTGTTCTTTCAGCCATCTTCTTGAGTCTCTTGGGCTTGCTTCTTTTTAAGTAACCAAGGAAGACTCCTTCATCAGTTCTTGAGTCAAACTTTCCAAGGTCTTCTTTATCTCTTTTGATGTAACATTTTCTTTCAAATATTCTAAAATACTTGATAGTAGTAGTTATTCCATACCACAACTCATAAGGGGTCTTACAATTATTGAATCTCCCTTGCACTCTATTAAGAATATAAACAATAGTATGCACTTCCTCTTGAACTAGTACATATCAACCAAATTAGTTTTGATTAACAATTTCCTATCCATCCCTTGAAATATTCTATATTTTCTTTTTGCTACCCCATTTTGTTGAGGGGTCCTAGGAGAAAATAAATGTCTCCTACTACTGTGATCTTCACAAAAATTAAACTCATTTGATATAAATTCACCTCATCTATCATACTTTAAGCATTTTATGTTAGCATCTATTTCATTCTCAACCATAGACTTGAAGGCTTTAAACTTATTTGGGGATTTTAATTTTTCTCTTTGAAAAGTAACCCATGTCATTTTAGAATAATAATCAATAAGTAACATAAAGTAAATTATTTTACCATTTAGTACTCTTGTCCTGATAGGTCCGCATAGATCAATGTGTATCATCTGTAAATGCTTTGTATTAGAATATTCCTTACGATTGAATCTTGTCTTTGTTTCCTTTCCCACTTGACATTCCTTGCATAATGTGTTTGTAGGCTTCATAATCTATGGCATCGTTTACATCTTGTGTAGAATTGATCTTTAGCATGTTGTCAAAATTGATATGTCCCGTCCTGCTATGCCACAATCAAAATTCATAGCTTTGACCCATTAGACAACTACTTCCTTTAGCTTCCTTTAGATGGTAAATTTTTTCATCAATTCCCATTCCTTCTACAATTAGTCTTTCACACTTTTTCATGAAATTTAAGTTGTATACTTTGATACACATTTGGCTATCATCAAGAAGATTATTTTTTAGTCCCTTAACATAGAGAACATCCTCATTTTTGTTCTTTCCATCAATGATAATGGTTCCTTTGCCACAAATATGAGAAGACTCTTCACCTCCAAGCTTAACTTATCCACCATTCCATTTTTTTAGATTGATGAATTTTCTTCTATCATTTGTCATGTGATTTGAACACCTACTCTCAATCGCCCAAGCATTTGTTTCTTCTTTTGCATGAAAAGCAGTCTACACAATTAAAGTTTTTTTACTATTTTCATCAGTAGTTGAGGTACCAAATTGCTTACAATTTTCACCATTATCAACTTTCACATCCATAAATAATGTCTCCTCATTTGAGTCATCACATTCCTCATCTTTAGATGAGTGACTACTTTCTATAATTTGAATAGAAGCTTCTTTTAGGCTTGTCTAGTTTATCTTCTCCTCTTTTAGTTCTATCATCTCCTCTTCTATTGTTATTTTCCTTTAAAGTATATTTAGATGCATAATGAACAATTCTTCCACAATTAAAACATTTGAAGAGTAACTTAGGTATGTATTTTCTAGTGCCCTTCTTTAGTCTTCTCAGAAAGTTTGCTTCTATATCATCAAGGTCATCATTGCGATCAACATCATCTTCCACTTTCTTATTGAATTTGAATGAAACTTCCTTCTTGGGGTTATGTAATTCAAAATCTCGCATCTCAAAGGTAGTGAGAGAACCATAGAATTGATCCATTTTATATTAGTCCAAATCCTTGATTTCCTCAAAAGTAGATACTTTTGAACTATAGGATTTGGGAAGCAATCTAAGTACACTTTTCACTACTTCATATCCATCCAAATTTCCACAAATACCTCTCATTCCATTTACTACTTCTATTACATGGTGTATACTGTCAATGTTTTCCTCTTTTGTCATTCTTAGATTTTCAAATTTGAATTAGAAGTTCTACATCTTGATTTGTCTTATTTTTTCATCTCCTTCATATATTCTAGTGAGCTTCTCCCAGACATCTTTAGCAAGCTCATAGTTCATCATATTCCTAAGTTCTAAATCAACCAAACCACTTATGATTGCATTCTTTTATTTTACATTGTTCTCATACAATCTAATCTTATCCAAAGTATCTAGAAGAGTAGAGAGAGAAATATAACTATCTACAATAGAGTTCTAAATTTCATATCCTATAGCATTCAAATATGATTCCATCATTAGCTTTGAAAAGGTGTAGTTTGTAACATCAAACTTAGGTATCTTGCAAGATTCATCTTGTTTCATCCCAAACCTTCCTCAAGTGGTTAAGCTTCTTCTAGAGGAACTCAACTCTGATACCCATTTTTAAACCCATCCCAAGAGTAAGTAGGAGGGGGGGGGTGTGAATTAGTCTTGTTCAATCACCTATACTTTATACCTCAAATCAACATCAACTTATCCTTAATCTTATCAATAACAATGAAATGTATAAAAATAAACACCAATCATAATAGAACACTAGATTTACATGGAAAATACAAAGAGGATAAACCACATTGAGAGTTAACTCACAATATATGAGCCTAATTATAGTAATTTTTTTTTACTTATTTCCAAGGAAGCTCACTGCTTTCAGAAGGACTTGAAGGTTGAGGTGCACAACCCTGAGGAAAGATACAAGATACTTGTAGGATGAGACTCAATGCCTCATGACAAGATACAAAGAAATTGTTGGGAAGACTCACTATCTCTAAGCAAGGTACATGAATATATGAATCAAGATGAAATAAGCCTTTACAAACAATGACCCCCACAATGTCTAAGTATGCAGTTGTCCTTGAATCTTTGTCTCAAGTGACCAACTTAAAAACAATCACTACACATTGGCTAAATTTTGCATCACATACATTGCAATTAATATGATCATGTAAGTGCATACACATATGCTGATCCACACACTCATGCCACCATTTAGAGTAATTTGATCTTATACATATATCATCCTTTTCATCGTAAAAAATCAATTAGGTCAGCCAAAACAAGGTATATTTTAGAGTTTATCTCCAAATTATATAATAACATAGTTTGAACCTCAAACAATTATTAGTTATTAATATAATTATAAGAATTAAAGTTAAGAAAATATGATATTGATAGTATCATCAAAAAAGAAGTATTTGGGCACTTACATGATGAATTGAACTAAAACTCTTATAAAGAAGGAAAGAAAAATAAAAGATAAAGTAGTTGACACAACTTACTAGTTTGTAGACATTCGGGCCATGTAGCTAGTGTTGGCATTGAATTGTTATTGATGACAACCGGGATAGGATGGGTACCAGTATAAGAGATGTATGTGCAACACTATCATTGATGCATACCGGATGTGATGTCTTTGATGTCACCTAGTATTGCAGGTCACCGGTAAGGGAGAGAATGTCATTCAACACAATGGCCATTGGAGTTACCAGTACACAAGTTAGTGTTTGACTTGTGTTAGAGATATGGAAAGGACACTGGTATGATATAACAACTGGTAAATGATGACATCTACAAGAGAGCATGATGCTGGTCATTTGATTATGATGAAGAGGGGGAATGTTATCTAAATCACATCAACATCGAGAGAGAATTATGTGTAGGCCACCAGTATGTTGTGTGGATGAAGAACAACATGACTCCCATCGTATGAAGAGAATACTGATAGTAAGAGTGCCCAAACCGGATCGTATGTGCCTATTTGAAGATATGCTTCTCAAACAGGGAAGCCACATTGATACAATGTCGGATGCAGATGACAAGGATCCACTCCCACCAGTAAGTGGAACTTATCTCCTATTATGCAAAGTGTGCATCATAGTTTTGTGAGATAAGACAGAAGAGTTAAAGGCAGGAGCTTGAAGGCTCACACCAGATCTACCGATGAATCACAAAGATGCCTCAAGTGAATGAAATCAAAGATATGCACTGGACGGACAAAGAAGACATAATGTGGTACCAAAACTATTGAAGTGTGATGGGTTTGTCACCTTGACAAATTGGTTGAGATATGGTCCGGGCTGATGATGAAGAAGACAAGGCTACATCAGCTATAGATAGAGAATGCAACCAATATATAGATGCCTTAGAAGGAAACAGTTGAAGGTTGATGACATGGTTTCATCAAGGGTGCCTATCGCTAAGTATGAGAATCGGTTAGAGAACAAAGAGGCTAAGTGATGTGCTCTTTTTGGATGAAGATGAGCATGTGGTGGATTGATATGTCTGGCCAGCGATAAAGGTGCTCCACCAGAAGAGATGCCAAGTGCAAGGTGATGGAAAACCAGTTAGGGTATAACCGATAGGGTTAGCGAGCTGGTAGATGAACCCAGTAATGGAGCTGGTTGGTGATCCTACCCAAACCAATACAAATGACCTAGTAAAGATGGATGCCAACAAAGGAGACATGTGGAGGTGAAGTGGCATGCATGCACATGTAGACATGTCGAGTCGGTAAAGTATCAGATGGCAAGGTAGATGGTGTCAGGTCTATATTTATGTTGACTGTGTGATTCATGGGACGTGCAACAGAGGTTTACAGCCTGAGGTCAGATGAACAACAAAGATCCTGGTGTGACTGTTTGATCAGATTGCAGTAGGTAAAGGAAACTGTGAGACCATTCTTGGTGATTGACCAAGAGATCCACCAATAGGTTATATGTAGGCTAGTAAATCAGGAACACATGTTCTAGAAGGCACATCAATGGCGGGATTGATTCATGAGTTGCAGTTCATCAACCAAGAGGACCAAATCTCAAGAGATATGATTGGATTTTGCTCAGATCGAGGTCAAAGAAGAAACCCTAACCACCCAAAATTTGAATTGGCTTTTGGTAGGAAAACTAGTTTATAAATATGCAAGCCAAAATCAATGAAGCTTGTCACTAGATGAGAGGGCATTGTTGCTGAAGAATTGAAATTAGTCAAGTGATCACAAAGAAGAAGAAGAAGAGACTGAGTGTGAGGAAGAATAGGGTTGAAGTGTTCAATCGACAACAAAGAGAGAACTGACAGTCAACCATTGAGTTTGACAGAGGAGAAAAATGATAGTGATAGCATTGGCAAAGAAGAATATTAGAAGACTACAAAGAAGGAAAACAAAGAACCAACAGAGGATAGTATCGATAAAGAGGAGTAGTGTAGCAGTGAGAACCGCCAGAGAGAAGAACTAACAAAGAGTGAACCGACAAAGAGAGAATCGACAAAGAAGAGTAAGGGAGTGAACCAGTGAAGGTGCAACAAAGAGTAAGATTGCAATAGGAAATAAGATTGCAGCCATGACAGGGTGAGCAAAGAATCGAAAAAGTATTGGAGAGAGGAGAACCCATAGAGAGATTTGCAAAAGAGTTACAAAATTCATTTGTAACAAGACTATTACTTTTGTAATTGAATATGTTCATTGAAGATCACCGAGTTGGAGCTCGGTGCAGGGGTTGTAGCTCCTTGGTTTGGTTCCCTAAATCAGGGGTTGGTGCCCTAAAAATTATAATCAAAGTTTCATTGTGAGGCTGGATTGGAGCAATTGACTCTAGCAACATTTCTCACTGAGGTTTTTCCCATCCTGGGTTTTCCTCATATATGTTGGTGTTATGTGATGTCCCTTTCATGTGTGATTGCATTTGTGTTAGTCTCCCCTCTAACCAGTAAGTTATATTTCTATTAGATCTGATAGCCGACATACACACATAGGATAGTCAAAGGGAAAAAGTTTGGAAACCACTGATTCACCCCCCTCTCAATGGCATATTATGTCTAATAATTGGTATCAGAGCCTAGGTTCTCGGTTAGACAAGCTTTCTCCAGCTTGGGTAGATTCTGGCTTAAGGATACAATGGTTTGTTTAGTGTCAATCCCAACTCCAGTATTTGATGGTTCAAACTATTCTATTTGGAGTTGTAGAATGGAAGTCTACCTATCCTAGTTAGGGTTTGATGTGTGGATGTCTATTGTAAATGGCTGCCCTATTAAAGTGAGTTCTCCCACTGATTCTGATGTAGAAAGAAGAAACTAGTGCAATGAAGAAGCCATGAAGTCTATATTCAGTGGTCTCTCTAGTGATGTTTCTTCATAGGTGGACAAGTGCAAATTAGCACAGAGCTTATGGGATAGATTAAAGAAGCTCTATGGAAATGAGCCTACTACTGTAAAACCAGTTTGTGAAGACAAGATGAGAAATACAACTCATGTATATGTAGATGATGAAGGCAGATTTGTTAGCAACCAGAACAATGATGAATAGGGAACCCATCTCTTCATGGATCAAGAATCAGAAGATGAGAGGCACACATATGAGAATGATCATGCAGATCACTCCTATCGGCAAGATGTGTTTGGTAGTGATAGTGAAGGTGAAGAAGAAGAGGAAGAAAAAGTTGATCTTGAAGGAGAACTTGTAAATGCACTTGAAGAACTCAATAGAGTAAGCAATGTATACAAGTTATTCAAGAATGTTGTTGTTGTTGAGTAGAACCGGCTGGTCAAATGCCTTGAAGAATCTAAGAGATGCATCTTAGAGTTGAAGAATCAACAAGAAGACAAAAAGGAGTGCAGGTGTAAAGATCTAGCATCTGAGCTAGAAGTAAAAGATAAAGAACATCAGAAGCTTCTTGAAGAAATGGAGATTCTTTGAAATGACCTTGAGAAATATCATGATGAGCTCAAGGTGAGAATCCGGTATGATGACAATAGTGATGCCTTGTACAAAATATTGAAAAATAAAAAGCACGCCAAGGAAATTGAAGGATTAGGAAGTGGTGTCGATGAATTCTCCACTAGCAGGAATGTCCCCCACAATGACATTCTGTTTGTCTCCTCAAATTGAGGGAACAAGGGAAAACCCTTCAAAGTTAGAGATGCTCCCAAGAAGAAGGTTGATCTAACCTCAACTGGTGAATAATTGAAGACAAGGATGAATACCTACGCTGCAAGGAGGAATAATGCAGACCCCAAAGGAAAAGGGAAGATGGGAGAAGACAGCTTCACCAGAAGCAAGAACATGAGAAGACAACAAAGAAGACCTTCTATCGGTAGAGGACAAGGAAATGCTATCGCACATAGGATAGAGCATGTGTGGGAAAAGAAGAGATCAAATGGAAGAGTTGCAAAGGATGGTCAATCTAGGATCCATCCCCAGAGAAGGAGATACTAGACAGGTAAGATATCCCCATGCACTGCAGAATGTGTTTGTAAGTTATATACCTTCCTTCTCCGGTTACTGCTTTGCATGCAATATTTTTGGCCATAGGGAAAAAGAATATAAAAAGAGATCTAGAAGGAACAGTCTAGGATCTCATAGAAATCATACATATGAGAAAAATGTATCAAGGAGTAGAAGCATGCATATCCCCTCTCCCGGTTATGCAAATAGTGTTTTTTATAACTATAATAGATCTGGCCATAGAAGTTATGAAAGCAGGGAGAATAAATCACAACTCTATAGAAACCAGTGGAACAATCATGCTCAGTATAGTGGCAGTTATAGATGATATGAGCAGCAAAGACCTGCATGGAATCAAAGGAGAAATATCCCTGTAGGATTAAGAGGTCCACCGGTTTCGGTTGCTGGTCACAACAACATGACCAAAATAAGATGGTCTAACCGGTATGTTAGAAGGTTCCCCAATCATGAGGCTAGGATGGATGCTGGGTGCTAGTATAGCACTACTTCTGGTTATGTGGAAGAATATAAAAATGCAAGGACCCATTAGCAGAAGAAGGTAAGACCTGCTCCCAAGACTAAAAATGAGAAGAAGAATGCGACCAAACAGGTATGGAGGGAGAAGCAAGAAGATGCAACTATGGATTGACACTATGCATTCAATGCATAGGTGATATCTCCTAAGGATTAAAGGAGATGCAGGACCTTAGGGTGACTAGTACACTAACCTTATCATTCACCCCCTCAGTGAAGAAGGATACTTGGAAGAACAAGTTGCTGCTAGCATGAAACAAGGAAATGAGAAGATAAGTGTGTGTAGTGGCTACCTTGGCTATGCACCTGCAGATGAAAGATGGCTTACTACTACATGTGTCAATGGATGACAAATTAACAATTGGTATCAAATGCAATGTGACACAAAATGTCAGGAGGAGTTACAGGAAGGTTCTCTGGTAGTGATAATGGACCGGTATAAGAAACTAGTATGTGCAGGATGTTACTGACATGAATGCTAATGGGTACTTGCAGGTTATGTTAGACAATGAGGTTTGAGATCATTTCATTAGCCCCGATAGCATGAAATGAGGAGTTTATGTCTCAGGTGGTGCTGATGAAGACCTAAATGACATATGTTGGCCTGATTGTTGATCATGAAGGCTTGCATGTGTTGGGTAACCGTTTTGATTTATGGCATGGTGATGATATTATATGGCATTGTGTACATCCAGGATCATGTCATAGGTTGTGGTATATATAATGGAGCTGATAGATCATCAAAATGATCACTTATGCACAACTCAACTGGTATAAGGTGAAGATTGGAGCTCTTATTTCAGACCTGACCAAAAATGTGGACTTGAGATGTATGAATTAGGGGGAGTTCAAGTGCTCATGATCTAGATCCTACATTATTGAACTTATGGGTGTACTGGCTACTTGAAACTATAAATGATGGAAATTGTTGTAGGAATACCCAAGAGAATTTCATGATTAAGGGTATCTTGGTATCAGACCAATTGGTAGCACTCATAGTACAATCACATTTGATTATCAAGATCAATTGGTATCAGATTGGAGATGATGTAGTCTCATCAACATGTATGATGTACTCACTGACACATGTGATTTCAATTGGTTTCAGTCTTGCATATGCATTATGGCTCTGGTTTGCATATACACTTGGTTGCTGAAAAATTGGTGTTAGTTGATGGTTGAGCCCTCCATCTCAAAAGATGTGATTTGAGAGGATGCAAAGTATGAAGGTTATAGGAGCAGATGCATCTGGTAGAGAAAAAGGAGAGAAACCCTAATAGTGCCCTTTGCAATTGTTGTCGAAGGGGGGGAGAGATTCTATAGTATACTGGATACTACATGTGTGAGAATCCATGGATCACACAAAGGGGGAAAGAGAATAAATATTATGTCAGATACTACATGTGTTGATATCAATGCCAAAGGGGGAGATTGTTGACATTGAGTTGTCATTGATGTCAACTAGTATATGATGGCTATTAGTATAAGAGATATATATGCAACACTATCATTGATCCATACCGGATGTGATGTCTTTGATGTCACCTAGTATTGCAGGTCACCGGTAAGGGAGAGAATGCCATTCAACAAAATGGCCATTGAAGTCACTGGTACACAAGTTAGTGTTTGACTTGTGTTGGAGATATGGAAAGGAGACTAATATGATATAGCATCTGGTAAATGATGACATCTAGAAGAGAGCATTATGATGGTCAGTTGAATGTGCTGGAGAGGGGGAATGTTATCTAAATCACATCAACACTGGAAGAGAAGTATGTGCCGGCCACCGGTATGGTGTGTGGATGAAGAATAACATGACTACCACCGGATGAAGAGAAAACTAATAGTAAGAGTGCCCAAACTAGATCACATGTGCATGTTTGAAGATATGCTTCTCAAACAGGGAAGCCATATTGATGTAATGTAAGATGCAGATGATAAGGATCTAGTCCCACCGGTAAGTGGAACTTATCTCCTATTATGAAAAGTGTGTGTCATAGTTCTGTGAGATAAGACAGAAGAGTTAAAGACATGTGCTTGAAGTCTCACACCGGATCTACTGATGAATCATGAAGATTCCTCAAGTGCATGAAATCAAAGATATGCACTGGATCGACAAAGAAGGCATAATGAGGTACCTGAACTGTTGAAGTGTGATGGGTTTGTCACCTTGACAAACTAGTTGAGATATGGTCTAGGCTGATGATGAAGAAGACAAAGCTACAACAACTGCAGATAGAGAATACAACTAGTATGTAGATGCCTTAGAAGGAAATAGTTGAAGGTTGATGACATGGTGTAATCAAGGGTGCCTACCGGTAAGTATGAGAACCGGTGAGAGAGAAAAGAGGCTAAGTGATGTGCTCCTTTCTGATGAAGATGACCATGTGGTGGATTGATATGCTTGGTAACCGGCAAAAGTGCTCCACCAAAAGAGATGCCAAGTGTAACATGATGGCTGATCAGTTAGGGTATAACCTGTAGGGTTAGCGAGGCAGTAGATGAACACGATAATGGCGTTGGTCGGTGATCCTATCCAGACCGACATAGAAGACCTAGCAAAGATGGATTTTGACAAAGGGGCCATGTGGAGGTGAAGTGGCATGCATGCACTAGTAGACATGTTGAGTCGATAAAGTATCAGGGGGTGAGGCAGATGGTGACACGTCGACATTTATGTCAACTGCGTGATTCACAGGATGTGAAGCAGGGGTTTGCGACTCGAGGTCAGATGGACAACAAAGATCCTGGTCAGACTGTTCGACCAGATTAAGGTAGTTACAGAAAACTGTGAGACTATTCTTGGTGATCAACCAAGAGATCCATCGATAGATTATATGCAGGTTGCTAAATGAGGAAGATGTGTTTTGGAAGAAATGCCAATGATGGGATTGATTGATGAATTATAGTTCATCAACCAAGGGGATCAGATCTCAAGAGATCTGATTGGATTTTACTCGGCTCGATCTCAAAGAAGAAACACTAACCGCCCAAATGTTGAATTGGCTTTTGACAGGAAAACCAATTTATAAATATGCAAGCCAAAATCGATGAGTCTTGTTGCTAGATGAGAGGGTATTACTACTGAAGAAGTGAAATCAATCAAGTGCTCACCAAGAAGAAGAAGAAAAGAATAATTGTGAGGAAGAATAGGGTTGAAGTGTTTAACCGACAACAAAGAGAGAACCGATAGTCAACCATTGAGTCTGACAAAGGAGAAAACTTACAGTGATAGAACCGACAAAGAAGAATAACATAAGACTACAGAGAAGGAAAATAGACAACTGAGAGAGGGTAGTACTAGTAGAGAGGAGTAGTGTAACAGTGAAAATCGACAGAGAGAAGAATTGACAGAGAGTGAACCGACAAATAGAGAATCGACAAAGAAGAAGAAGAGATTGAACTAGTGAAGGTGCAACAGAGAGTAAGGTTGCATAAGGTGATAAGATTGCAGCCGTGTTAGGGTGAGCAGAGAACCGACATAGTATTGGAGAGAGGAGAACCAGTAGAGAGATTTGTAGAAGACTTACAAAATTCATTAGTAATAAGACTATTACTTTTGTAATTGAATATGTTCATTGAAGAGCACTGAGTTGGAGCTCGATGCAGGGGTTGTAGCTCCTTGGGTTGGTGCTCTAAATCAAGGGTGGGTGCTCCTTGGGTTGGTTCCCTAAACATTGTAATAAGAGTTTCATTGTGAGGCTGGATTGCAGTAGTAGACTCCAACAACATTTCCGACCGAGGTTTTTCCCATCTTGTGTTTTCCTAGTATATGCTAGTGTTATGTGATGTCCCTTTCATGTATGATTTCTTTTGTGTTAGTATCCCCTCTAAATGGTAAGTTATCTTTCTCTTAGATTTGACAACCAGTATACACACATAGGATAGTTAAAGCGAAATTTTTTGGAAACCACTAATTCACCCCCCTCTAAGTGGCACATTGTGTCTAACAGCTAGTAGTTGGACAATCAAAGTAGGTGAATTGCTCAAAGGAAATAAAAGAAGATAAGAGAAATAAAAGCTAAGATGATAGACAACAATGATGCTTGTTTGACTTGATAAGAACATTTATCTTGGTGTGCAAGATTCTATCACTATTTTGACAAGAGATATCTTAGATGTAAATGTATTACTTTGGACCTCTAAATAAATGAATATATTAGAGATA
The DNA here is from genome assembly GCF_030272615.1 of Cryptomeria japonica. Classification (NCBI taxonomy): domain Eukaryota; kingdom Viridiplantae; phylum Streptophyta; class Pinopsida; order Cupressales; family Cupressaceae; genus Cryptomeria; species Cryptomeria japonica. The sequence goes on from NC_081406.1 coordinate 142,536,577, forward strand.
GTGTGAGATTAACATTGTGTGATGGTAATATACATCTATGATTAATTTATAGATTATTCATTCATTTTAAAAGTTTAATCTATAAAATCAAAAAACATAGCTACAAATAGAACTCTCCACACCTTAAATATAGACCACATAAAAGGTTCAATTATTAGATACATCTGTCTATATGTAACTTATTATAAAGAGGACAATAAACAAGTAAAGGAAATGACTCGAGTGGTAGTGCTAAGGTTTTGGCTTTCTTTGGTGATTGTGTTGAAGAAGGAATGATGACACAGATGACAAGGATGGAGATATTGCTTTTATTTGTTGGTTTTGTGATGGGTTCTCATTGGATGGAGAGAATTGGTCAATATTTGGGCTATGTAGGGGATTTATCACCCTTGCATTTCATTGTCCCTTCTCACCCGAATTTCTTTCTAGCTTCCATTGTGTACATTGGAATAGTATTTTTCCTCTACTTATTCCCTAGTTGAGTTAACTTATTAGTCAATTTATACTAATAGGAAATTTCATTCTAATTCATTCATTTTACAAGTTTAATCAATAAAACTAAAAACGAAAACTATTAATAAATGTAACTTCACCTTAAATATATGCCACATAGTAGGTCAAATTATTATATGCCTTTTCCTATATGTAAGAATCCTTATAAAGGGAGGGAAAAGAATAATGATACATATTATGATCAATAACACCATAGCAACCATAACTTTAAGAAAAACTTATATAGAAAGGAATGAGGTGTTTCCATAGACATACTTTTTAGGCACTCCATGAGGTTAGTTGTGACATCTATTAAATAATTAAATAAAGAAGGTATGTTGATAATGTTTACATCACCATACCATGCAAGATGACATCAATATATTACTCCATAATGCTCAATCTTTGGGTATTAATTATAGCCATTAATTTTTGAGTCTTAGAGCAATTTATAATCATATTTCTATTTGTATTCCCAATTGTTTTGATTAAGTAAAAATAGGTTTTTGAAAGGAACCCATACCCTTTACATATCAAGAGAGCAAAAGAACTAGAAAGAGCTATGCCTGATCACTTCAAAAACAAAAACAAAAACTGATCCCATCCGAACAAAAGGGATCTCAACACACATAACATGAAGAACCAGAAAAAGACAGCGAAAGGAAAGCAAAAAGATAATACAAAGACTAAGACCAAGATGGAGACCGAGACAACTAGATATTTTTCATGATATCTTCAGCATGGACCACCATCTGCTTCATGTTATCCATAGATGTATTTAAATCATCCATCTTACGACCTTTGATGTCGCCCTTATTCTTAGTATTGGCTCTAGTCCTCTTCTCGTGACCTTTTTTGTCCAGCTGATCATTGTCACCTTCTTTCTCTTTGATGTTATCAAATTTGTTAATCAAAATGTTCATGTTGTCCACCGAGGCTTTGAGAACCTGGAAGTTCTATTCAGCTATCTTCTTTATAGTGAGTCCCATCCTGTCAATTCTGTTGCCCAAATTGTTCATAGCAATTTCCATCCCTTTCACCTCCTTATTTTCTTCCATCTCCTTAACCTTATTTTTAGTTGCAATAATTTTACTCACCATGCTTTCAATGGCTTCAACATTATTAATTGCCACCACCAACTCTTTGAAATTATTTGTATTCCCAATTGTTAGAGAAACACAATTGTACACATGATTTATGCAGTTTGGATTATTTTGGTTTTTCAACTCTACAATTAAAAATTTAATTTAAAAATATTACAATATTCCTAATCAAATTTTGGTTTAGAAAAAATAAATCATATATTAAATAGTAATAATAATAATAATAATTTTACCCCTCTATAATTAAGACATACATAATAATATTCCTTCAAAAGAATAAAATATGAAATATTAAAACAAACATAATAATTTCACTCCTCCATTTGCCATATTATTGAACTCTCTTGATGAACGACAAGGCTTTTAATTATATATTTATTTTCTCTAAACATTCAATCTCATAGGTCTATGTTTTTCCCTATGCAAACCATCAACAAATTACTTCTCTGTATATAGTAGGTCTAAAGAATCTTTCTCTATATACTTACTTGGTACTTGGACTAGTATGTATAATTTTTGGGCATTAATGTCATTCTGAGCAGTAGTATAAAGTTTCAAAATAGTCTAAGATCATTGCAATTGTAAATTGGAGAATTGGGGGCTTAGCAAACCCACCACGTGGAAGGGAGGATTTACTAAGCTCAATTTTCGCTTAAGGGAGACTTTACATTCAAAAGAGGGGGGTGAATCTACTAGATCCAATCCTAAATGATATGAGGACTGAATACTAAGTAGATTGGAATGTAATTGGCCCTCTTTTGTAAGTTGATTAATTGAATTAAGACTAAGTGCTGGAAATGAAGACAAAGTATGAGAAAACAACGAGCTATAGATTCGAGATTCAGTCCTACACCTGGATTGAGAAGTTTTAAATGTTTTGGAGCTTCTCTGTGAAATCTACCAAAAGTTGTAGGGACCATGGGTTTGGACTAGGTTGCCCTCCATTTGGTCCAATGAACTTTCCATGCGTCAAAAAGGGTTTTTGTGTATGCAAATAAAGCTCAATTACAAAAGTATTGTTGTCCACCTGCTTTCTGCACACAAAAGGAAAGGGAAATGTGTTGGGGATAGGGGTTTGCCTTGAAGTCAAACCCCAGTTTTGGAATTAACCAAGTGATTAAAATAATGTAATTGAAATGATTGGAATTAAAAATCCTCCTCTTTGAGGGGATGTTGAATTTCATGAAAATGAAATGCTTATACTTCCTTGTGAAGTTTTTCTTGCCTGCACGTGGAAAATGACTCCAAAATGACTTCTAACCACTTACAAACATGAAAAATGGTATTAAAGATTATTACACACAAAATGAATCAACTAGACCAAAATATGAACATTTAGCAACTTTACCCATGAACACCTTGGTGCCTTGCACCAAGAATGCCCAAATGACTATTGTTCCAAGTTCACATTCACTTGTGGCACTGAAGAAGGTATTGCCACACATTGTTTAGCATGCTGTCTTTGTTGTGCTCAAATCATTTTCACATTTGAAGGTGCCTATTGTAATACTTGATGTTACAATTACACATTATTGTTTGTTCATTGTGTAGCCATGATAAATGGTCCTATTGACAAATTTTGGGTTGTTTGTGCATAATCTGTCATGTATGCCAAACTTGATTATACATAAGTATCCTACTGTGTCATTGGATGTTTGAATATAGGGAATATGTGGCATCACCATAGTGAAATGTTCTCACATCTCTGATTGTGAATCAACTTAAGGAACCTTAGATGTCTTTTGTTGTGCTACATTTGTCAATGTTTTTGGTATCACCATTTGGTCTTACGCAAATGGCATTGTATTTAACAATGGATTATTGACCAGTTCAAACAATGCCTTTGGAGGAATTTTCACACTTAAATTCTTAGATGCATGTGTCTCAAGTAGTGTAGTTGGATCCTCTTGTTGCAAACTAACTTCATTTTGACGAGGCTCAATATTAATGAGATTGTTTGTCTCATGTTGAACTTGAACATTACTTTGAGCATTTGACGTCGCAAAATTCCATTGAATCATACTTAAATATTTAATGGGAAACATTTGAAACATCTTGCTCATGAATTTATCCATTTTTTTGGTTATTTTGGGATTGTTGATAACCATATCAAATCTGTGTGTGTTTGGATCAAAAGATGAATCTAGTTGATCATTTGGGTCAATTTCTTGTTGAAGGTCCTCAATTGATCCAAAGCCTTGTAAAATATTTTGTCCTCCACATGATGTTGGTGGTCATTGGTTCAATTGATTATTGTGAAATGGTGCAATCCTTGAGGGTGTTGGCGGTACACTTCCACACCCTGGTTTCATTGGCACAAATATGGGTTTATAGTATGGTGGCGATCATAGTTGTACCATCTCATATTGTGGTATTGTGTTGCTTGGAGGACCCAAATTAAAATCAAGTGGTTGGGTATGATATTGTTGAATTTTTTTGTTTTGTATATCATCCATTGGAAAAGACATGGCTTGATATGTAGGCTCTTGTGATTTTTTGGGCTTGGACCTTGTTTCAACAAATATGTCACTATGCAATGTTTTTTGGGATTTTTGGATTCAAGAATGCAATGAAATGCAACTAAAAGGATTGCAAATGCAACTTAAAAGAATAATAATGCAACTTATGTTTTTTGTTGTATTTGAACTTCTTAGAATGATTATGAAATGAAACTTAAGTTCAAACTTAGGGAGTGAAAATGCAATCTATATTTTTGTTATTTTTGAAGATTTGGTAAACTCTTGAAATGCAAGTCTAAAGAGATACCCTAGGAAATTGAAATGGAATCAAGACCTTAAAAAGACAAACAATAAAGGACAAATTGATAAAGTCTCACCTATGGCTTGGATGTTAAGCTAGGTTTGACAAAAAAATGTTGTTGACAAAAGGACAAGGGTTGGACTAAGGTCAAGACCCCCTTAACAATAAATTTGGATATGATCTAAAGATTTAGATTTTTTAAGTTTGGCAAAGCTAATTTGAGATTAAAATGAAAATTGGCAATGATAATGACAAGAACGTAGGATATGATATGGATATGAAAGGATAACTCAACCCAGGACAAAACTAAGGTTCAGGACAAAGCTAATGCAATAAGGTTATGAGAAGACTAATGATTTGGAATATGAAAATGCACCCTAATCCAAGACCTAAGTTTGAGAAAATGACCTATCAATACAAAGAAAATGAATGATTAAAATCTAGTAAAATGACTTAACCTAGACACCAAAGGGAATAATGATAATGCAAATGAAATATTATGAAGGCAATGGATAGGTCTTAAGACCTAAGTTTGGACCATGCAAAAACCTATCCTATAATGACATGGATTTTGAAACCAAGGATTCCAATTGTTTGATAAGCCATTCTATTGAAATATCTTCAACTTTGGATGATAACTCTGATTAATTTTGAGACAAATTTTGACCCTTGAAGTTTTTTGTTTGCAATTTTGTGACCAAGGTTGTTATGTCTTTCTTTAATGTGATATTTTCCTTGAAATGATGTTTTTAATTTTGTTAAAAAACTCAAAAGACATAATGGCTATTTGACTTGTTGCATGAAATGAATGCACATCCAATTACAATCCTAAGGTTTGGCAGGGACAATAGTATTTGGATTTCCACTGCAGATAAATTCGAGCTGCACTTATTCAAAATGGATAGCCTAGAAGTTTGGTGATGCTGGCTCCCCTACCATGACACTCACTTCTTGGGTACACCAATCTTCGAATTCCCAAAGATTCAAAGATCTAGGGGAATTTTCTATCTCAATTCTGAATTTCAAGATTGTGGGATGGCTTCAAAGGTCCAACCTCTCGCACAAACAAATAGATGGATTTTGGCAACTAAAACAATTTGGCTCCTAGTAAGGGCAATCATTCAGGTGGCCATATGTGGAATTTTGCTCAATTAAGAGGCCTCCTAGTCCTTGTAGGTTTTTACTTAGCACACGAATATTGTAGTGCCCCTCCTTGATCCATCTTTTATTTTTGCGCTTTGATAGATTATATTGCTATAGCATGGACTACATTGAGATGATTTTGATAGATGTTATGGATTTATTTATGCTTATGATGCTTCATTGTTGATGACATACATGTTATATTTGCACTTGATATTATAATTTCATGAGGATGATGATGATATTCATAGATTGTTATGATGACAGACTCTTATTTGATGATCTTTATGTGCTCATTTCATATGCATGGATTATATTTATGGTGATTTGATGGTATCTTATGGTGTACTAGCCCTATTGTATGATTATTTCTATGCGATGTTTGATGTTATTGTGTGTGACTATCTTCATGAGTAGAGACAATGTTATATCACTCATTGTGAGCATGATATGTCGTCATAATTTTGTATCACTTGTCTGTAACTTATCATGATGTATATGTATCGTATATATTATTTTTAATGTTTGATAAGATAAAAACATATCAAGACCAAAGAGATGAGGACAACAACTTATAAGAAACTTAAGCACAATAAAGTAATTTACGTCATAAGATTTAGGGAGGGATTGAAGAAAATCATGATCCCACAAGTTGGGGTGATGATTTCCAATGCGCCGTGTGATGCCTTGTTCATCAGTGGTAGTAAGTGCCATATTGATTGGCATTCGGGCTACTCTGCGGCGTGATGGGTAGAGTTTGGTAAGACTAGGCTTATCATCATGGTGAATGCAAGAAGGCTTATGAAGTGGTAGCTTTTGTCCAATGAGAGTGGTACCTTGTTATGGTGAAGCTTGTAGTTTCTTGTCTGAAAAAGCAAGACGACTCATTTATGAAGTTTCTTGTCACCTTTCACAACTATCTGTCAAAGTAAAGCTCCACGATGATTGTACCCAATTTTTTTTAGGAAACTGATAATTGTTTCTTTTTTTGTTTAAAGAAATTGATAATCACTAAATTGGTTTTATCTCCACAAAATGATTGTAGTCAATTTTTTTAGGAAATGATAATCACATTAGATAATTGTTTCATTTTTTTAAAAAGAAATTGATAATCACTAAATTGGTTTTATCTCCACAAAATCATTGACAAAATGATTGTAGCCAATTTTTTAGAAAACTGATAATCACATTAGATAATTGTTTCATATTTTTTATCATGCTTTGAAAGATGTAAATAGGTTGTTTTAAAGTTTTTCTCTTATTATAAGTTGGTAGAATGTCACTACATGTGAATTTGATAGATAAGATAAAATGTTTGTGACCACTTTGATATCTAAATAAAATTAACAAAATGTTTGATGTTACCTAAATGGCTTATGAAATGCAACCCTTAAATTTTTTTATAACATATTATTTTGTAAAATAAATTCTAAAACAAAAGTCAATTTAATATATAGATAGATACACCTGTTGGGTTCGTGCAGGATCATGGGCGGCCAAAAAGTGGCGATGTGAAAAAAATAGCCTTCTCCACTCACCTAAAAATGTGAAAATCTGTGTTGACTTTTTGCTTGGCCTGGGTGTCAGTACACCTTGGCATGGTAAACACCTAAGCAAATTGGATATCCAATTTTTATAGGTAATTTTAAATTAAAAAAATAAATTATATAGTATATAATGTAATATAATAATACCTAGCTGATTAAATTCTGTATACCAATCTGTTCACTATCACTGTTTAGCCCGTTGACCTCTTCTGTGTTGGTCTACTCACTGCTTGTCGGTTGGCCTCCTGTGTGCTGGTCTAGTCACTGTTTGCCCTATCCACACTCTGCCTAGTCGGTTATCATCTATATATTGATCTACTTACTATTGATAGACTATGTAGACTTGAAACATGATGTTGCCAATAATGACAACCATATCATTCACCGGTTTACCGATCATACAAAATGCACCAAAATGCCAACAAACTCCCCCTTTGGTATTGGTGGCAAACATTACAAAAAAATGACATTACAAAAATGTGCCAGTGGCAAACACTACAAGAATGTTCACAATGTACAAATCTCCAAAACTCCCCCTTTTGCCATCAATGACAAAGACTATAGAAAATAATTTGTCAATGTAGAGCAAACATCTCTTTGAAGTTTTCTTGAGCTACTTTCAAAGAGGATTCCCATGAACATTTTACCTGTTTCATGGTGGTGAAGTGACCATGCAAAACTGCAATAAAAGCCTCCATATCATAGACTGTCTTGTACTCAGGTTCACTTATGAGGCATTCTTCTTCTTTAATATTCATTAGCATTAAATCAATAATTGGTGTAAGTTAGCACTGTAGCTCTAACAAAATAAGACCTCGTTTGTCTTCTTCTTCTTTCAACTTTTTGATTTTGTGATTAAGTTCTTTGATCTTACCACTAAAAATTGATGCTGAACTGGTAAGAGGATCAAAAGAACTTATCATATCTTGAATTTGTTTTTGAATCTGATTTCTTTTGTCTTTTAGATCTCTAATTAGGTTGGTAAAACTTGAATATTTGACTAGTAATTGACCAACTTCCTACATTATATTTTTGAATTCTTCTATTCGAGTGGAGAGGGCAACTTTTCCAACTGATATTTGCTCCATTAATTTTTCTCCTCTTTGATTCATATTGTCTTCCTGCAACCTTCTCCAGATCGGTTGCCTCTGAACCGATTGTTGTTACAAGAGTACTCAACTGATCAATGTTGGGTGTAGTATCATCAACAACAATGTCAGGAATTAGGTTAGAGAGAATTGTTTTGGCAAAATTGAGAATTCTTGCCTTCTTTTTCTTTGCTCTTAATTTAGCATTTTCAACTTGAATTCTTAGTTTTTCTGAGACTTTCATCAATTGCTTGGGAGTCATTTTCTTTATATCAATGACTGATTCTCCCTCTTCTTCCTCCTCTGTTTCATCTTCCTTTTTTGCAGTCTCAACTTTTGAACTAGCCGCGGTGATGATTTTTACCACCTTCTTGTCACTTTCTCTTTCTAAGTCTAACTTCCTCTTTGGCGGAGGAGTATCCATCACTACACTCTTATTTTCTACTTTCTTCTCTTCCTCTTTGTCATCTTTTGAGAAAATAGGATTTGGTATCAATGAAGTTTTGTGAGGTATATCCTCATAAGGAATGTCTTCAATTGTTACTTCATCTTGATCGGGAAGCTTAGTTTGATAAGCTTCCTTCACTGGTGTAGTGTGAATCGGTTGCTCAACATTCTTTGTCAGATTGGGAATGTCTGACACAACATTTCCTATGATGTCCTCAACTAAGAAAACATCAAAATCTTCAGTGGAGTCTTTTTATTTACCTTTTCTTTTGTCAAGGATAGTTGCACCTTGATCTTGTTTTTTTTCCTTAGCTATTTCTTCATCAACTTCATTTTGCTAATTCATGATTTTCTTCCACAGGGAAACACCTTCTTCGTGCACTACTTCAACTTCATCTACTACCACTCACCTAGTTCTATTTCTTATTTTGAAGTGTTGAATGCATGCTTCAGCCACTAGTGAAGCTTGATCAAGGTCTAAGTCATGTTGCACGTCCATGAGTGCTTTTATCCTGTGTTCTTTTTTAATAGCCAGAGCTGTTTTCCATCTCCCTTCAATTTGATCTTGGAAATCTGATGGGATTATTCCATATAGTTCACTGGGAGTCCTACAAAACTTGTGCAAGTTCCACATCAGGGCTTCTTCAATTTTCCTTTTGTCTTCTTCATTATCGAGGGAATATGTTTTCCCAACACCAGACAAACCTCCAAATTCTTTGATCCCATGGACCAATTCATCAGCTATTGGGGCTTGCCTCCTCACAGGTTCCAAATCTCTTTGCCTTTGGGTCCATCAATTTGGACAACAACATGTTGACATGTATTTTAACAATGTCTGTTGCAACCTCAAAGCCCATAGGTGGAACCCAAAAGGTTCTAGGTTGAACGGCTTGTAGAATACAACAATCTGTGTCTACAAGAAAACAAATGTTGTCTTTGTATTTCTGCACTATACCGGTTGGGATTCTTTCCCTCTTGTGCATCCTAATTTGAAATTTCTTAAAGTATCCCCACATTGTTTCACCAAACCTATCTCCCAGATCCTGAATCATTTCACCTATCTGAACCATGATAGGTTTTTCTTTAGACCATACTACATTATCTAGGTTACCGAGGAAAATGTTTTGTACGTAGAAAAATATACATACCAATAGTGAGTCATATTTGGAAGATTTCTTCTTGTCCTTCTTGATTCTCTCCATGTTCACCATAAATTGGCTTCTGATGATCTCACAAATGTCATAGGTTGCATCCTCCTTGATAATTCGATAGGCAACATGTATATCTCCACTTTGCACACTATTCATCTAACTTCATTGATATACTCTATAACCCAGCACTGCAGAGCCAATCTTACTTCAACACCCTCAATATGGGTGATTGTCATTGCTCTACTGTCACATCGAGATTTGGTTAACTAGATGACTTCAGATGATGAAATTGTTCTTAGGGTCAATGCTTCACTAGCTACAGTAAACCTTGTAACTCTTCTAATCACATCTTTTGTGATCTTAATCGATGCTTGAGTTTCTAGCCACAAAAATTGATCATGAACTCTGCTTAGTACATACCTAACCCATTCGGCATGAAAATGATTAGAAAAATTAACAACATTAGACAAACCCTTGGTCGTCAGAGGTATATATTCTTCCTTCAACTGATCATTAACACAAAACCCTTTAAATTCATTCTAAATAAATTTGTCTCCAAGTTCTTCGAGTTTGCAGTGAATGTAGGAGCGAATGTCTTCAACCAATAATACACTAGAGGAAACAGATGATAAGGCACCAGTCATGTCGATCTCACTGACTTTTATTAGATGCAGCTTGAACTCAGGTTGAGGTTCTTTGATAGCTTCAACCAACACATGAGTCGATATCGACGCTGCCATGATGACCTTCAAACAAAATTTTCTCAAACAGGGTTTGAATACCTTTTTATCAGAAATACCAACCACCACTATCACTTTGCTTAAATGTTTTGCACAAATATTACTAGCAAGATTTCAATCACCTTTGATCGCATAAGAGCTCGAGAAATTTCACAAGAAATCAGTGTAAATGAAAATGTGTTGATATGTCCTTTTTTTTATCCGTTGAGATTTATCAGCATAATGATACAACGGTTAGTTTTAAAAACTTACAACTTAAAGTACACCGATTTGCTTTTTACTGGTTGTTTGTTACCGACACTGATACAGAAACAACTAAATCAGAAGACATTCTTCAACCAAGAAATTTTAGACTAGATTTTATGCATCTCAACTATGTAGATAGACATAACCTTATATTTGTAAAGGGGATACAAAAATAATCTTACCATATGTGCCCCCCTCAAGTATTGATATTCCTAGTTTGAAGAGGAACTGTCATCACCGGTGGATTATGACTTAATTTATGGAGAAATTTCTCCTTATTTTCTTTCTTCTCTCTTAATCCATGTCTTTTTCATTTCATTCTTCATCTCTTCAATTGTCTTCTTTCCTTTCAATTCATTTTTCCCTTTCTTCTTGCTAAATTGATTCTTGTCATCAGACCGGTTGTAGGATCGGTTCCTGCACTCTCTGGCTAAGTGACCGATCTTATGGCAATTGAAATATGCCATACCACTTGTCCTCCATGGTCTTGCATTATTTCTTTTCCCCAATCTCACTCTGCAATTTGTTGCAACATGACCAAAAATACCACAAGTGGAACAAGTGACATTGAACTGATTATTCCTTTTATTAGGACTAACCGGTTTGAATGGTGAACTTGATACATTCTTCAAATTTGTGTCCAAGCTTATTGCATCTAAATAAATGTCCATTAAATATTTTTTCTATTTGACATTCTACTAGATTGAGATCTACACTCATAAGCATTGTGGCCATACTTATGACAATTATGGTAGTAACCATCAAAGGTGAAAATCTTCTTTCGACTAACCAGTTTATTTCTACAGTCATTAGTCTTATGACCCAGTTTACCACAATTATTACAAGAGGATTTAGAAAACTTCATACCTTTCACTTCTAAATGGTTCCTTTTATCATCCTTCATATTTTTGGATTTAGATGATTCTCCAGTTTCCATAGGATCTGTACCGAAGTAACCAAGATCAGTTGTTTACTTTGTTTTTCTCTGAGCCTTCAACTAATTATCTATCTTCTTAGAGATTTCATTGAATTTCCTTAGCTTCTCATTTCTCTCATTTTCATTTTTCAACTCACTCGAGTTGTTCAATCTCTTTCATCATCTTCTCCTTTTTCTGTGTGTTGTCATGCAAATGCTTATTTATGTATTCATTCTCCTGAGTGAGAGTTCAAATTTCCTCATCTTTCTCAATCATGATTGCATCATTTTCTCTTAGGGCATCTTCAGCAAGCCTCCTGGCTCTTTCATCTTTTGACAGGGCTTCTTCTACCTCTCTATTTCCTTCATCATACTTATGCTAGCTTCTAGTAACTCAACCATCCTCAAGGCCTGGCTTTCATGTTCTCTTTTGAGATGTGTGATTTCTTCAGTCAACTTCTTATTCTTTTCCATGAGTTCTGAGACTACTTCTTCTGCTTCCTCAGATCCACTTTGTTCAAAGAGTTGATCTGTAATATTGTGACTCTCAATTAGCTGTTGAGCTAGTTCTTTTCTTTTTGCAAGAGATTTTCTCAATCTCTCTTTCAACTAAGCAATAATTTCATTTGCTTCATCAATTTGCTTCTCATACCGTTATTCTTCCATGATCTTTATCCTCAAGTTGTCAAGCTTCACTTCAGAGGATCAGAGCTTTGATACCAATTGTTAGTCCTTACTGGTACTGAGAGGGGAGGGGTGAATCAACACTTTACTAGTTTTACTCAATCAAAACTTTTAACTTAAGTTTGCACTAACTTAACATTCATCAATATAAATAATTATTGTAGAAGAATATGCATGCATGAAAAGATACATAGTGACACCAAGATTTATCTCGTGGAAACCCAAATGGGAGAAAACCACGGTGTGAATAGGAACTCACAAAATTTATATACTTCTGGAGTACGGCTGGTAAGGAGCCAATCCTATTAGGAGATTACAAAGACACTATTAAGTGCCACCCGGTTAAGTGATTTTGATTGAGGCCTTTCAGTGCCTTTACCCTATTAAGGGTTGCCTTGTTAAAGGTCTTAGGATCATCAATTAAGATGACATCTGGTTGAGGGATTTTTACAATAAGACCTGTTAAAGTCCACCCTTTAAAGGGATTTTAGTTGCAATGATTAGAAAGCAACAAAAAGATGATCTATTGGAGTGACTACTGATAGCTTGATTAGATCATATTGAAAATCATACTATATCTGCATTGGTCGTGTCTTCCATGTACAACACTGGTTTCCTCAATATACCTTCAGCTCTACACTCCACCGATTAACTAATCCTCGACTCTACACTCTGCCAGTCATATGTCACTTGGCTCTGCACCCTATTCTACTCTCCCTATGTTCACTTTCAGATATTAATTTACACATGAACAACAACCTCATCAAAATGAGTTATGTAAATTTATTACCCTTTGGATCTGTCGCCAACTTTCCCTTCAAAACATCAAATTGAAAATTTTGTTACCACGTCATAAATCACTCTCCAGAAATCATTCCAAGAATCTCTGTCAAAACTGTTGTTCATGGCGATAAGTCCGCCGGTTGACTGGAGAAGATTGCCAGTTTAACTGGATGTTAACTAAATGTTACCAAGTCTGTCGATGTACCGATCAAAATCTACCTAGCCGATTACCTTTTGTATACGGATCTGTTCACTGTCACTGTTTAGCCAGTTGACCTCTTCTGTGTCGGTCTACTCATTGCTTTCCAGTTGGTCCCCTGTGTACCGGTCTACTCACCATTTGCCCTGTCTACACTCTTCTTAGCCAGTTATCATTTGTATACTGGTCTACTTACTACTCATAGACTATGTAGACTTGAAAGATAATGTTACCAACAATGACAACCATATCATTCATCAGTTTATCGGTCATACAAAATGCATGAAAAATGCCAACAATGTTTACTTATGCTGGGTTGGTCTGACATTTGCACTAAGATTGAATAGGAAGTTGTTTGTCTTCAAAGACTCAACCTCACATTTAGCAAGGTCCCACACTTGGGAGGTTGTTTCCATGTTTCACAAGTTTAGTGATCAAGTCTGGTCACTAAGGGTGTAAAATTTTGTGACAATAGTACCCAATTATCTTACACAAGGAATTTAACATTCCTTTATTCCTTTCCTTGCCCATGTCTTTGTAGTGTAGGACAAGGATTACCTGTGGTTATTTCACAAGATAATTATATACATAATTATGTCATAGTATAATGAAATCATTAAAAAAAATTAAAATGTATATTTTGTAATGGTGAAAATGGTCAAAATATTGTGATAGTAACTATATATTTAAACCCTACATGAAATCATATCATTGATGCAAATTTGACAAAATAGGTTTTACTAGGACACTGTTACATCCCTCTTTTCAGTCATCCCAAAGTACAATCCTCCTCTCAAGCTCTCACATGGTGCCACTTGGAGACATCTTTTGGCTTGAGAAATCATCCTAGCCATTGATCTTCTCTCCTCTCATCCTCATCATTAATTCCTTCTCCCCTCTCCTCATATGCCAAACACTTATCCATTTTCACATATCATACATTCAAATCCATTTAGCAGGGTATGTGCATAAAGATGGTGGTCAGAAAAGTGGACACCACCCAAAAAAAACATGGAAAAACAAGCAGCGTGTATGCAGTTTTAAAATTTGAAATTCCCGCATACGTGCTTAGGTTTGTTCTTCCCGAGCCTAGAGAAGATAGCGTGTACGCGCTGCTTTTAGGAAAATGAGCGCGTACGCACTACACATAGGAAAATGAGCACGTATGCGCTTCTCATAGGAAAATGAGCACGTACGCGCTAATAATCCAAATATAATCACGTACGCGGTGCCTGGTAAAAAAGTTTAAAAAAAAAATGGGTCTCATTTACCTGTGAATAGCACATTTTTTACTTTGTTTTTTACCCATTTTTTCTCCTAAACTGCAAATGGGGTACTAGATTTGTCCTCCAAGCTATGGATCAAGGTTAGTTTTTGTTTATTTTTGTCTTTTTTTCCTATTTGTTCAATTTGTTTTACATTTTGAATTTAATTTCATTAATTTTGATTAGGTTTTTTCATTTTTTGTTTCAAAAACCAGATTCTTCTAATCTAGAACAAGAACAACCAAATGTACCTCCTAAAAACCCACAAGAAGAACCAAATGCACCTCCTGAAAAAACATAAGAACAACCCCCAATTCCTCCTTTTGACTGCACACTCGAAACATAGGAGCAATTAATTAATCAGTTAGGACAAAATACGTCTAAAATCAATAGACTGATTGTTAAATTGAAAACTTCTGAACTTGAGCATCATCAATCGCTCGCCACTAGCCTAGAAACATTAGTTAGTGGTGCCATAACTGTTTCCACACAAATTACCAAATGGGGAAGCTTTAGGGATAAGTGTCATTAATTCTATGCCGATGAGCTATCATATGATAGAGTAAAAAAACAAAAATATTACTAAACAACAAATATGTGCCCTTTTCATTGATCCCAAAACTGGCCAGTCATTACCTCTTAATGCAAAGAGGTTTCCCATACATTGGTATACCAATGTGCAAATGAAGAATCTTTTTTGGCAGAGGTGGTGGATGGTCTTTGATGATCCACCTTGTAATAATTATGAGGTGCCATTATATTTTTTGAGAAAAGTATATTGTGAGTTTGTGCTCAATGTGTGCCCAAACTATTTTGACATGAGAGAGTTCCATGGTAGAGGTGGTGGCTCTGCACAAGATAGACCTGGAGCCCGTAGGCGATTACCCGCGTAGAGTCGCCGCCCCCTAGCACCCAAACCCAAGGTGCATCAGGTTGTCCCAGTAGAGCTCAAAGAGTTGATGGAGCTAAAGACTCTTCAGGTGGCAACAACATTGACTGGTGCCATCATCCATCATGGGACATCATTAGCACACCCTATTGTATTGGATGATGAGCCATTAGGTGGTGACAGAGAGCCCATCCAACATATGTGTGTCAGTTGCTTGGGGATATTCTCAGGGGTAGATGATGCAGCTGGTGCAGATGGATCCTCATCTCATTTGTGCATGATTTGCAGGAGTAGATGTCAGGCCCACACGGTTGAGGATTTCACGCTAACAGATGAGTTGATGGACATGGTGTTTGCCCATGAGCCACAAACACAGTTGTGTTGATTTGAATTCATAGCATTTTATTTATCAGTCACTTTAAATTTGTAATTACATAAATGAATTTTCATTTATACATTGATTTAAATTGAGATAAATAATATGCATTTTAGGATGCAACAACGGTATCCCATACTCCTCCCCTAGTTACTGTAGCTGCAACTTCGATGCCTGAGGTATACATTTTGTAACATGTTAAAATAGAATAGTACACTTTGAATTAAAAAAAATACAATATATACTAACTCTCTTTAATGCTTGGTCCAATTTCTGGTTTGTTGGTGTTGACAGGGACGCAATGTCCTAGATTGATGACATCATGCTCTCAGCGATCGATTTTGGGCTACAAGGCTATATGGTATCATATTTCGTACAACCCTTTTTATGTATTGTTTTGATTGAATATGCAAGTCATTTCATTTTAGATTTTTAAAATTATGTTTAATTTATTATCTGTACTAATATCTCATGTTAATTTTGTTTTTTTAGGGTACCCCCTCTACATCTAGGACTCATCCTAAGAAAAATGATTCCTTGAAGATGCCGAAACGTAGGAAGAAGGTAATTGAACACATTTTTAGTTGTACAATTGTTTGAAAATGTTGAAATCAAGTATTAGTTGGGGTTTGTAGATTGATTAGTGTTTTTTGTCTATTTTACATGTACAACGACCATTGAGCTATGTGGATTTGTTGAATGCACCTAATTCGCCTGTGGATCAAGAGAGGGTGGAGGTATGTATCTCTACTTTATTTTCTTGATTTCATGATTATATGTACGCATACATGTGAACTTGTGATATATTATAATCTTATAATTTTTTCATACTGGAAAATCCATACCTATTTCATCAATGGCAAACCCTCCTCCTTGCACTGGAGAAGCATCTCAGGATCTGGTACACCTTTGTTTGATATGTAAAATTCATTGTTTTTAACCTTCAATACTTATCATTATATTATTTGTATTTAATCTTTGAACATTTTTTGTATAGGTAATAGCAACAGTTTCTACATCGATGGTGAGCCATCCTCAGTCCATTGGAGAAGCATCTCAGGCACAGGTACGCCATTGTTCTCTATATTATATCTTTTAAGTGTTTTTGATATATTTATGTTAGTACATTGTATTAATTGTATATTTAATCTACAATTGACCCCTTCGCAGTACGACGATAACGTGGATCCATTTAAGTATGTCTTCAAGAAAACTCCTAAGAGTGACAAGGAGATGAGAGCGAAGACATTAGCTCCTAGATCAGCTGATGAGGTAATCTACATTTCAATTGCAAAGGAATTAAAGTTAAATGCATAGATATGTTGTTAATTGTGAACTATTTTCTACAAAAGAATTCTAACTTGGCTTTTGAATTGTGGTTTTGCAGCCATCTACAGAGCCGTGTACTACATCGAAGAGGCTTGATTTTGATGATCCACCACAAGTTTAGGATCATATAGTTTTAGTTTTGGTCATAGAATGACCAATACATGTAGATATATTCTACATTTTTATTGTATATCGATTTGGACATGGCATATGCCACATTTTTGTAATACTTGTATTGACTTGGCAAACATGCCTTTTATATATATATTGAATTAACCATACAAAACTCCTTTTATTTAGTTCATTATTGTGTATTCATTGTATTTGGTGTCTACCCTTTTATAAATTTAAATGAATATTTGCATATGTAATCAACAATATGAATATAAACAACAAAAATCGACAATATGAATATAAACAACAATATGTGTTTGGTGCGAGAGCACCCTCACGCTCGCAATGATCAAATTTTGTTCATCGTGTACACAAACCGACATTGTGAGCGCATCTAGGTGGGAAGATTTACACTAGGCATGCCCCTGTGGTTCATCCCAAAGAGCCAGAACTTCGAGAGTCATACCATACCAGTGCGATCTCTCAAGTGCCCTGAGTCCAAAAAATTGTCAAAATTTGACAGACTGTTTCTTCAAATCCAGGACACATATGGTCGATCCGTTTGAACTCATGCGGTCATGTGACACTCCTCTACAATGGCCTATCTTAGTTTTTGATGAATCGGAGCTATTTTCAATTGGTAGCATTTTTTTGCCTGCTGCAAAAACCGTCAGTTGCATGCAATGCAAAGTTGCTAGATTGGCTATAATTGATTCGGTTTGTCATGTGCACAAACCAACATCATGAGCACATCCAGGTGGGTAGGTTTATGCTAGGCATGCCCCTGTCATGCATCCCAAAGCGTCAAAATGTCGAGAGTCATATCGTACCGGTGCAATCTCTGAAGCGCCCCGAGTCCAAAAAAATGTCAAAATTTGATGGATTGTTTCTTGAAATCCATGACACATAAGGTCGATCCATTTGAAACCGTGGGGTCGCATGATGATCCTCTAAAATGGCTATCTTAGTTTTTGATGAGTCGGAGCCATTTTCGATTGGTAGCATTTTTTCGCTTGTTGCAAAAACTATCAATTGCTAGAATTGATTCGGTTCGTCATGTGCACAAATCGACCTCGCAAATGAATCTAGGTGGGCAGGTTTACACTAGGCATGCCCCTGTCATGCATCCTAAAGCGTCGAAATGTTGAGAGTCATACCATACCAGTGTGATCTCTCAAGTGCCTTGAGTCCAAAAAATTGTCCAAATTTGATGGACTGTTTCTTCAAATCCAGGACACATAAGGACAATCCGTTTGAACCCGTGGGGTCGCGTGAGGCTCCTTTATAATGGTCTATCTTAGTTTTTGACTAGTCAGAGCCATTTTTTGATTGGTAGCATTTTTTTGCCTGCTGCAAAAACCATCAGTTGCATGCAATGCAAAGTTGCCAGATTGGCTAGAATTGATTTGGTTCATCATGTGCACAAACCGACGTCGCGAACGTGTTTGGGTGGGTAGGCTTACACTAGGCATGCCCCTGTCATGCATCCCAAATCATTAGAATGTTGAGAGTCATATTGTACTGGTGCGATCTCTTAAGTGCCATGAGTCCAAAAAAATGTCAAAATTTGACGGATTGTTTCTTCAAATATAGAACACATATGGTTGATCTGTTTGAACCCATGAGGTCACATGAGGCTCCTCTACAATGGCTTGTCTTGGTTTTTGATGAGTTGGAGCCATTTTCGATTGGTAGCATTTTTTTGCCTACTACAAAAATCGTCAGTTGCATGCTATGCAAAGTTGCTAGATTGGCTAGAATTGATTCGGTTCGTCGTGTGCACAAACCGGAATTGTGAGTGTGTCTAGGTGGGCAAGTTTACATTAGGCATTCCCCTATCGTGCATCCCAAAGCATTGGAACGTCGAGAGTCATACCGTACCGGTGCGATCTCTCAAGTGCCTTGAGTCCAAAAAATTGTTAAAATTTGACGAATTGTTTCTTAAAATCTAGGACACATATGGTCGATCCGTTTGAACCCATGGGGTCATGTGAGGCTCATCTACAATGGACTATCTCAGTTTTTGACGAGTCAGGGCCATTTTCAGTTGGTAGCATTTTTTTGCTTGCTCCAAAAACAATTAGTTGCATGCAATGCAAAGTTGCCAGATTGGCTAGAATTGATTCGGTTCGTCATGTGCACAAATTGAAATCGCGAGCGCATCCAGGTGGGTAGGTTTATGCTAGGCATGCCCTGTCGTGCATCCCAAAGCACCATAACATCGAGAGTCATATTGTACCAGGGTGATCTCTCAAGTGTCATGAGTCCAAAAAATTGTCAAAATTTGACGGACTATTTGTTTCAATCTAGGACACATATGGTTGATCCATTTGAACCCGTGGGGTCACGTGAGGCTCCTCTACAATGTCCTCTCTAGGTTTTTGATGACTCGGAGCCATTTTTTGATTGGTAGCATTTTTTTGCTTGCTGCAAAAATCGTCAGTTGCATGCAATGCAAAGTTGCCAGATTGGCTAGAATTGATTTGGTTGGTCATGTGCACAAACCGACGTCACAATCATGTCCGGGTGGGTAGTTTTACGATAGGCATGCCCCTATCATGCATCCCAAAGCACCGGAATGTCGAGTGTCATACCCTACCGACGCAATGTAGAAGTTGCTTGACAACTTTTTTGACAACAATGATAATTTTTACTCAAATTGTATCTAGTCTCAATCTATGACCCCTATGACCCGATAATGACTCAAATAATTCTCCATGATTATACAAGAATCAAGAATGCTCATGATTGACCAGGGGCACATCACATATACTCAAAACATAGTCACAAAACATTGACACACAAAATAGTCACAAAACATTGTCACATATTATTCAAAAATTTGCCTCTAAATATGGTCAAATAAGCTCTTGGCTATTTGATTATACAAAAAAATGTCTTTCAAATCATCTCATGGGATTTTATACAAAATTTGGCATTACAGTATGTGTGATTCAACTCATCACCATTTTAATATACAAATCATCTCATGGGCTTTTATACAAAATTTGGCATTACAATATGTGTGATTCAGCTCATTGCCATTTTAATATACAAAATTTGGCATGTACATATGTACAAATCAGCTCATTGCCATTTAAATATACAAAATTATGCCCCTAAACATGTAAAAATCAGCTCATGGGCATTTATATATACAAAAAATGAATATAGAACAATTCATCGATGATTTATAAAAAAATCTCAAAATCATTCTACTTTGAACCATAGAATCAATCAAGTGAGCCTTCAGGATCGGCTCTAACCCGTATTATGTCAATTATTGCCTCGTGGTCAGATTCATGAACTTTCCATAAAATCTTGTTATGAGGTCTACCACGATACTTCATCAAATGAATATTTGTTGCAACAACAAGGTTAGAGAAATGAAGAATATGTCTATGTTTCAAATTCCTCAAACAACCAAACATCAGAATTCTTGATAGGGTATCTCCGAAGCCATGTTCCTGTCACGACAACAGACCGTATTGAGTACTCAATACTCTCTTCGTCAATGATTGTGGTTGTCAATTTTCTTTTAGGCTCAACACAACGATACAAATAGTAGTATGTTCCTTCTTCATTGCTCTCTTCTGCAACAACTGCATACACATGACCTGCATTTTATAAAGTGTTAATTAATACCAAAAATAAAGTATGATGTACAACAAAATGAACCAAAAAGAATACTTGCAAAAAACTTAACTCAAAAAATCACCTGAATCCACTAGGTCGGATACATGGTCAAAATCCACTGATGTCTCCATCTGGCTCAATTGTAGTGCTTTGGGAATTTGATATGAATCAATGGGAGCCAATGGTCTACAAGACCATTTGTCAACCCACTCTTGTGATTCACATTCTTCCCACAAACAATACATGCATGAAGAGCAAAAACATACCATCCGTCTCGTATAAATTACCAGTGAACTTGAATTTGAACTCATAAATGAGTGCATGTCACTCGATCCTACAATTGTACAACAATCTAGATAGTTTTCAATGTTAGATTCAATGATCAACCAAAAATATCTACGAACCATTGACGTACTTGGATTACCTAGACCCATCGTAGACTTACACCATCACACAATTGTTTCTGCATCTATCAACTCAGCACCACCTTCGTACTTCAATTCTTCCCTAGCTAGGGCTCTTTTCACACATGCTCTTGCACCATCGTGCTCTCCCTTACCATGTCCAGCCTTAGTGAAATTCTAAAAATGTTGTACACCGCTTGTCATATGCCTCCTTGCATTCTTGAATTGTGTGGTGCAATTATATGACCATATTAAGTATCAGTTGTATCGTATGTTCCTTTCCCTTAAACTATCATAGAAAACTTTAAAGCATCCTTGTACAAACTCCGATGAATGAGTACGATCATCACTTGAGTAGAAAGTGATACTCTCTTAAAACCTTTCTATCCTCCTCTGTGCTATCATCTGCTGCATGCATGAAGTGCTATGTGTACAAAAATAGAAAACTTGTGTAGAGTGATAATACATGGATTGCACTTCATTTTGAGGTTGTAGTGTATATTTTCAGCAAAATCAACGATAGAGACAATGGTGCCAAGAGAAATGTGTCCTTACATAACTTGAATTTCTCATCTAACCATCGAGCTCTATGTGTATGCATTATGTACTCATAAACTAGTTTCTCTTGAACATTTTCATAAATTGAGTACACATATATCATTTTTCACTAGCTCACATCTCTTCAAATCTTTTCCATCTTTAACTCCATATGTGATTGTCTTGTATTTTCTGAAAGAAACTAGTTTCGTACCAATTTCAGTGTTATCTCCAAATGTACGCATCTTGGTAAACGTTGCAAACCACCACATAATAGCACAAGAACCTTCCAAACAAGGCATCTTATAATAAATGCAACCATCATGTCTATTAAATAGCACACTTGAAATAAATTCTCTTACCGACATAGGAGGTGCTTGTATATACATTCCTGCAAAACATCGTTAGTGTGCAAAGTAGAACAAATATGATGAAAAATATCATAATGCATGGAAAATTCAATATGCATCTTACAACAACACGTGGTGCATACAT
>NC_081406.1:142559420-142708040 GCF_030272615.1 Cryptomeria japonica
CTTAAGGGGTCACAGGACACCATATGAGCTCTTAGGAAACAATTACGACCTCTAATGACACCTAAGGGGTCATATGGTGGGCTAATAAAATGATATATTAAATTTAAAGTTATGAATAGAACATCATACAACGAGACTCCAAGGGAACAAACAACGAGGCTTCCCTAAAAAGAAAGTGTAAGAGCTTGACCTAACCCTCAGACCACTGCCTAAGTTCTAAAACATATGATGCTATTAAATTTGCAAGGTTATAAGACTGATCTCGATTGTGACTATAGGAATTACACACTTGATTTCTTTCAAGGGTATGTACTGTTCCAAGCTATTTTACAAGTGATGATCATCATATACTACCACTTCCATGCATACAACAAACTTTAATTTCTTTAGGTGATAGGCATTGTGTAACAACATAGGAACTCTCGCATACCCACCACTATCATTCTACAAGACATCATCTGTGTTACTCTCCCTCTTTCTCTTCCTACTTGTTGTTTCCTTCTGAAAAACATATTGCAGGTACTCTGACTCATCATGTTGCTTTGTTGACACTATTTTCCACATCTTCTCTGCTCATTAAAAACACATTCGAGAAGAATATTGCTGCACGTTTCCTTGTTTGTCACGATAATACAGTTGTGGTTCAATTTCAAACCCTATTCCTCCTATTCAATATACAAACACAAATCCATCAGTCAATTTTCTTAGGAGAGCATACATGATAAAAATCAAAGAGGAAGTTGCAGACAAGAAATAAATTCACTTACTTCTATAGAAGTGCAGACATAGTTGCAGTGGGGTATGGAGGGAGGGAGGGAGAGAAGAAGAGAAAGAGGGATGTGGTATGGAGGAAGGGAGAAGGGGAGAGCGCAAGAGAGAGAGGGAGGGATGGGGTATGGAGGAAGGGAGAAGGGGAGAGAGAAAGGGAGAGAGAGAGAGATGGGGCATGGAGGAAGGGAGATATATGTTTAATATATTATATATTATATGTATACACACATATATATATACAATAGATCATATTATATACATATTATATATTACATATATTATATATAGAATATCATATTATACAATAGTGCATACGTGCTGTTTATAGGAAAACAAGCATGTACGTGCTGCTTACACCATAAGTACCCCGTACGCGCTTTTGACTGTTTAGGCTTGGAAATAGGCTTGGCTGACAAAGCTACAGTTTGGAAGTTTGATTTCCCTCCATTTCTCTCATTTTTTATGTGTTTTATTTTATCAGCTTGGTTTATCAACTTTGTCATCATCAAGTTTACACTTCATCAAGTGGGTATTTCTAAAATTGCCACCATATTTTCACCCATCTTCTGAGCTTTCTAACCATATAATTTTTTTTCAATTTGAACAACAATAACATATTATTATTGAATTTCTTTTACCAGTGTCTCCATAGTTCTCATAGACATAGGTGCACCATTTTTTGAATAACTTTTGATATACTTATCCAAATTTTAAAAAATTTATATATTATTGTAGTGCACTTGATTATTTACAATTTTTTTTAAAAAAAATGTATTTTTGATTTGTTTAGTGCAACTTATGCTTCGCGCACAAACATGTACCCAATTTTTAGGATGTGCTCGATTGGAAAAATCATAAAAAAAAACATACTCAACAAAAAATTACAAACAAATACACATATTCTAGTGCTCACTCTTAACTATCTTTTTGCCAAAGGATTTGTCAAAATATTAAATCTAACTATGACTTTTTTGATGCGCACGTCAGACACTATGTTATGTTTTTCAGAAAAAAATCAGGGTCAGTTTTTCGTGCACGAAGGATTTAACCCCCTTAATCTTATCCAATTTTAAAAGTTTAGTAGTTTGGAAACTAGATTGAGAGTACTACAATATTTATTTTTTTATTATATTCATATCTTGAGTGGATGACTTTCAAATTTTTCCTCCAAGTTCAGGTTCACTTGATTTCAGAAATAAAAAAGTGTCCACTTATACCCCCCTTTTTGACCACCATCTTTGTGCACTTAACCAAAATCATTATTCTATCTAAATTATATGAGAATATAACAAAATAAAGCATCCCAAGAAAATATACACAACAAGAGTTTGATATACTTCGTTTTCCTACTATTACATGGTCATTTTACCTCCTTTTGGTAAAAAACTTGATTGTTGCAGCGTTGTTTTGTGTTTTTGAGTTGATTTTTTCTATAATTTTGGGCCCCTTAAAAGCACTTTTAATTGCACACAATAATAATTTATACCCGGACATGATTTGAATTATCTAAATAAAAATAAAAATTATGAGAAATTATGCTTAATCATACAAAGGAATAAATATCTAATTAAAAATATGAATGAGACAAAAATAACATATAAAAAATGTCTATAAAAATCACATCATTATGTATTCTTTGAAAGAAAACTAGTAGATTTTAGCAACATAATGAAGTGTGTATAACCACTATGTACATAGAAAATTAGTAAACTAGACTCGTTATTATAGATCCAATATATCAAAGGACATATGTGAGTCCACCAACACAACAAAAGAACAAAGCCTACACACATAGCTGCCCAATGAGGATTTGAACCTTGGTGGCAGTTTTACCAAGCAAGTGTTTTAACCCTTGCATTACATGTGTCCCCCCAATCAAAGGACATTTTTCTTAATACTCCATATATTTAATCTAATTAAAAAGTTATATAGGTACCGGTTCAATCATGGCTTTGGTGATAAGTTTTTTTGTCTGAATGTCTGAGACACTAATTCCATCTCTTTCTTTGTAGAGAAGTTGGATACCTTTTGATAATGCATATTTATGATATTTGCTGATTATTGGAACATTATCAGGTTTCAAATATTCCCAATTTAGTTCCTTGAGTTTTTCATCAATTAAGGAATTGAGATACTCCAATGCATCCTCCTCTGTAGATCTAGGATTGTCTTTCAAATAACACGCTATGCCCGATGCTAGTTCTCCACGATCTGCCTCAGCCTTCAAAAATACCATTATACTTTTATAAAATTTCAAATTAAATGCCTTTAAACCAATTTAATTGATTATATGCATGGAAAAACATGATATCTTGAAAGTTGAATTGACTAAATTTATAACATACCTTGAAAGTCTTTGTGTCACCTCTTAATCTAAGGGTTAAGCATAGAAGATCATTGAACTTTGAAGGGTAATCAATTTCTTTTATAATATCATCATTAATGGGCACATCCAATGATAGTAGTGGTTGTAAGGTCACAACACGATACCCAAAGCTTACTTTTCCATTCTCTAAATATTCCTCCAAAGATGGTATATACCCGTAGCAATCCAAGTTGC
This sequence comes from Cryptomeria japonica, assembly GCF_030272615.1. Classification (NCBI taxonomy): domain Eukaryota; kingdom Viridiplantae; phylum Streptophyta; class Pinopsida; order Cupressales; family Cupressaceae; genus Cryptomeria; species Cryptomeria japonica. The sequence continues at coordinate 142,562,752 of NC_081406.1, forward strand.
TTCCACCATGAAAGAATCTATGCAAATTTCCCACTATACACAAACAATATTCCAAGTTAATTTGTTAATACTTGAATTTATAAATAAATTACTATGAAAATTCTACATAAAATAAGTCTCTGAATGAAATTAAATCAAATATTTATATAACTCTAAAAAAGGTAAAAATCAGATCATTTCATAATGTTAAGGAAAACCAAAATATATTTTGATAGGCCATGCATATGTACTGATTTATTTTTATTGTAAATCAAATTATGTTATATACAGGTAAAATTCTATAGTTAATATATGATACATATATAATACCATACTTTTTTACATGAAAATGTAAGATTAGGAGCACACACACACAAACACACATATATATGTATGTAATATACATACATACATACATACATGCATACACACATACATACATATATACATACATATATGTGTGTGTGTGTATGTATGTATGTATGTATGCATGCATGTATGTATGTATGTATGTATGTATACATATACATGTATACATTTATATATGTATATATAAACATATATATGTGTGTGTGTGTATACACACATATGTATGTATGTATGTATGTATGTATGTATGTATATATATGTGTGTATATATATAAACACACATATATATGTATGTAATATATACACACACATACACACACATATGTATGTATGGAATATATGTGTTTATATATACCACACACACACAAACACACATATACATGTATGTAATATACATACATACATACATGCATACATACATACATATATGTGTGTGTATGTATGTATGTATGTATGTATGTATGTACATGTATACATTTATATATGTATATATATATATACATATATATGTGTGTGTGTGTGTATACACACATATGTATATATGTATGTATGTATGTATGTATGTATGTATGTATGTATATATATGTGTTATATATATACACACATACACACACATATATGTATATATACATATATGTATATATACATATATGTATATATACATATATGTATATCTACATATATACGAATACACATACACATACACATACACGTACACGTACCCATACACGTACACGTACATGCACATACACACACACACACACGTACACATACACATACACATACACATACACATACACATACACATACATACGCACACACCCACACACACACACACACACACACACACACACACACACACACACACACACACACATACTAAAAGAGTAAGTAATAATAATAGTATGAAAAAATCCCTCCTACTTAGTATATGATGTTAGCTATAATGATATTTTAATAACTCGATATAAATAAATAAAAATTAAACAATTAATATATATTTTTATTATCAATTATAGTTAACAAGTATAAGAAAGGATAATAAAAACCTACTCTTTGCATAGAAGGAAATAAGAGATCAATACATCAAGAAAACTGCAAAACATATGCTTTATATATAATTATGTTGTAACTTATTTCCTTTTTAAATAAAACAAGTGCATTTTAAATTATTTCACCTTTGTATTATGGTTCATACTTTTAATGAATTATAAATGAGATGTTAGTAATGAAGATGTATTTAAGATTAAATGTTTTGGTGAAATGAATATATTAGTTGAATTAAATTTCTTGTTTTTACACTTTATACTAATATAATAAAAATTGCACATATGAAAAATTAAGTATTTATATAAACATACAGCTTTACGTGCATAGTTAAGTTTGTCTCTTTCTTGTGTTTTTTCAGCCTCTTGAGCCATGCTTCTCACACCCTCATCAAAGGCCTTGAATGCCACTTTCATAAATTCTGGAAGTGCTTCCATGAATGCTAAATCCCACCTTCATAAAGCATAAGACAATCTATTATCACAATATCTACCTATCAATATATTAATATATTAAAATGCTTATTGTCTACTAATGTCTAGAGAAATATGTTTTGAAAAGTACATAAGAAATATGGAAAGATAAAACAATTTACATTTCTTCTTACTATAAAATATGATATATGTTATCATTAATCTATTAGTTGTTTATATGGACAACATGGTCCCTATATAAATAACTAGATTTGTAGCATGCACATGAGTGATTTCTTCCTTTAACTCACACCAATTACCAATATAAGTTGTACATACCTCTTAATGGCTTGTGTGAAGAGTTTAAGTTCATCCAAAGTTCCGTAAGTGTCATAAATATCATCTAAACAAGTGAGAAATGTACACATCTTTGCAAACCCAATTCTAAAAGTAGAATATTTTGGATCGATACACACTCTAGCTGCTGAAAAGTAAAATTCCACATGGCGATGACGAGCAAACTCTAGTTTATCTAGACCAGACTCTTTCCACCATCTAGAATGCACACACACTACTAAATCAACATGATTTTCTAATCATTCAACTATAAAGTATATTGTAAATGACTAAGGCACCAAACTAAAAGGACATCTTTCATAACATGAATTTTTTACCTTGAGACAATTTGGAGCTCTCGTTGTTGAATTGATTGGATCATATTGAAGTCCAACTTTGCTAGTTCTAGAAGTTTTGAGTTATAAATACTACAACAATTCCAAATTTATGATGTTAGAATATTTTAGATATATTTAAGAAAAGTTAATACATCCAAGTTTACGTTGTATTAAAATAAAAAATCAACTGTGTAAATTAAAATTTCCAGAGGTTTTAAATTAGTAGATCATGAGTATGTTATAAGGAAATGGAATTACTTGTTTGTGGTCTTGGCATCTCCATATATGTCAATATAAGTCCTTGCTTCCAACCTAGGCACATTGGTGTGCCAACCATACTCTAGATTGTATTTTATCTGTTGCATCACATAAATTAGAATCTTAGTTGATAAATGGATTGATAAGATTAATATGAAAAAATATTAATGATTACATGGATACCTCTTTTGAAATATTAGTATTATTAATATTTGGTAGAACTTGTTTTAAATATTTAGTAGAAAATGCTTTGGCATCATCCAAATCTTGCTCCTTAGGAAACGCGATGAGTGAAGCTCGATACAAATTTAGAATGCTTCTTAATTCCTCATTTGATAGAGTATTTGAGCATAAAAATTGTCCATCATTATCTTTGAACTGTAGCAACATGCCTGAAATGATATCAAGTTAGAATCAACTACATCCTTTGTTAGTATAAATTATAATATATCTAATATTAATGTTTGGTACTTCAATTTTTTTTTATTGTATTGATAATACTAATTAATATAATTCAAAAGAACATTTTACTTGATAAATAAGTGTAAAGATGTGTAAATTTGAAAATACAATAAAAAAAAATCTCTATTCTAAAATTTATAATTTACTTACAACACTAACCATCTACTCTTTCTTAAAAAACATATTCCAATAAATATTGAAACAAAATTTAATCAATTTAAAAATATACATTTTTAATTTTTTTTAATTTATGAATAAGTGTGAGAATTCTACTAATTAAGAAACATAAATACATGTATTCACAAAAAGATTGGTCGATACATCCAACGACTAAAAACACACACGTTAAGCTTTGACCTCTAGACTTAAACGTGTCAAAACACTCAAATTGACTGACATTCTCATGATCACACCCAAACATAGGTAAACCGAAAATAAAACATAAAATTAAAATAAAAAGCTAGAGTAGTTCAACAATCGGATAAGATAAAGCCGAGAGTGTGAATGTGCCCCATACATCAACAAAATCTAGAATAGCTAAGTCCAAATAAAATATAAAATTAAAAATAAAAGCCAGAGCCACAAAATTCGACTAAAATAAGACTCATAGTGTGAATTTGCCCCATACATCAACGAAATCCAAAATAATGACAGAAATATGTCAACCTTCATTAATATCCATATTACTTATTGTCCAGAATAAAATGTATATATTACTTATTATATTTATAAATGAATAAATGAATGTTTTCTGATTCAGTGATTACCTGAAGAGACGCCATATCTGTGCAGGCGAAGAATTCGAAAGCCCAAGGCTGTGGTGTTCAGATCCGCGCAAGGACTCTCTCTACCACACCCAATGCCATTCATATCATCCCAATACCTGCTATTCAAACAATTCTTGCATATCATTACAAATATACTCTACAATGCAGTTGTAACTATCAACTTGAAGAAACAAGCGAACCTGTAAACATAGTCGAGAGCTGCTTTTATTTCAGTTTGGAAATGGCGGTCAATTCCAAGACGCTCTACATCATCCACCATTGAAAGACGTTTATAAAGATCATCTGCAGATGAAGAGTTTAGATGAAGGGCATTGAACATGCCCTTGATCTCCTTAATCACCTTCTCAGCACGTTCACCATAACATGGAGCCTGCACCAGATCATCACAAAAACATATCAAGACCAAAGAGATGAGGACAACAACTTATAAGAAACTTAAGCACAGTAAAGTAATTTACGTCATAAGATTTAGGGAGGGATTGAAGAAAATCATGATCCCACAAGTTGGGGTGATGATTTCCAATGCGCCGTGTGATGCCTTGTTCATCAGTGGTAGTAAGTGCCATATTGATTGGCATTCGGGCTACTCTGCGGCGTGATGGGTATAGTTTGGTAAGACTAGGCTTATCATCATGGTGAATGGAAGAAGGCTTATGAAGTGGTAGCTTTTGTCCAATGAGAGTGGAAGCCAAAGGCTTAAAGCAAGGCAGAGACATTTTGGGACTCTAATATTATTCTTCACAGCAAGGAGGATGTTTCTCCTTGTTCTGGTGAAGCTTGCCAACCCCTGCAATTTATAGTACTTCCATCAGATTTTGAACGGCTGAGATGAACTTGTGTAATCTTACCATTACTATAATTCCTTTTGTAGCGCTCCAATAATTACAGAAAATTCAGATGACTGGTCGTTTTACATGAAAAGTACAGTGGCGTAACTAAACAAAATGCTTTCCAGTCCAGTGCTTGTGGGAATGAGATCCTCAAGCGTACAAAACAGATTCCAAGCTTGGTTGATGGGTTCGTATGTCACCTCAAAGAAAGCAAACAAAATGAACAAATGAACAAATACGTCTCGACTGGGAAAAAAACAGAAGAAGATGCAGACCACCAATAATAATATCCCGTGTTTGTTCGTGCGAATTCTTCGCTCTAAATACAGTGGGATCAGCAGCTCCACAAATGGGGCTTTCAATTTTTAAAAATGGAAATGGATTTTTAAAATAATGGTCAAATATGACGGTAGTAATAGATTAATTATATTCAATTACTATTTCAATAGACTAATCGTTCTCAATCTTTTAGGGATAAGTATTGACATGACACTAAAACATAGAGCTGGAGCTGCTGAGATTTTTTAGGAAAATTTTAAAGATGGTGGTCCCATGAATTTTATAGTGTAGTTCACCGGCTCAAATTTGCATGCCTAAAAAGTAGGGGCTTCTATTTTCTTAGAAAAGATTTCAAATAATCTCCTAGCACAAATGTTTTCCCTTCATGGGACCCCTGCCTTATTTTGGCCGGTAGCTGCTGCTGAAATTTTTTTAGGAGCAATTTGTGGAGTTGGTGGCCCATGATCTTAAGTTACATTAAAAAAATTCTTTAAGAATAATTTGTCACATAAATTTCGAAAAAAAATGTGAACTATCTCAAATATAACAAAAATTGCACTTAAGCTTTACCATAGAAACATAAAGTAATACACTAATTATGTCCAATTACTATCCCAAGTATAAGTTCCCGCACCACTAGCGATCCTCTCCCTTACTATAATAAATTGATTCTTAGATTTTCAAATTCAACTTTCTCATCCTTGAAATCTAGGTAAGGGAGAAATACTTAATTATATTTATTACATTTATTATCTTCATTCCTAACTCATAAATTCAAGGTTTAATCATTGTTTAATTAATGACATTACGTGAAAAGAAGTGGAAGGAATTTATTTTCATTAGATTATTTGATAAACCTAACTTTTCTTACATGAATGAATGTTAATCCTTCTCTCATTAGAGATCTCAATTTTTTTCTGGATATAATATAATAGAAAATAATATAACATTTATATATTATATATTATATATTATATCTTAAATAAATTATTACGAAAACATGAAATTAATTTTTTATTAACAATGTTTTTTATATTATATTAAAGATACGACATAATAATCATCAATGTGTCTATCCAAATTGATCGAAGTTATGATTGTGAAAAAAAAAGTTTTAAATTGGCATGCTATTAGTTCTGTTCATCACCATAACGTTTAACCCACTAATGGTGCATTGATGTATATCTTGTCAATTATGAAAATATCTATGCAACATACAAAGATGCACATTTGAGTGTGATTATTAATTCATTAATAATAAAAAATTGTTATATGATAATTTTTAAATAATTAATAAATATGATAAAAGGTGAATCTTGTATGTTGTAGAGATAAAAGTGTCAACTATGCTAACTCTTAAACGGTGTGCCATTGATCATTGTTAGCTAACATGTGATACCCAAAACTGTTACAAATGTGATTTTATTTTAAATCATTCAAGATAGATAATGACTAAATTTAAAAGATAAAATTTATTAGTTGAAATCTTGTTCTTTTAAAAGTTCACAATAAGGATAATATGTGTATTTATTAATCAATATAATTTAACTGAATTTGTTAATAAACAATAGTTAAAAAAATAATTATCAATGGATTGATTAAGAAATTTCCCCTGATCTTTAGGCTTTCACATGTACAAAGAATATGTTGACATTTCTTTATTATTTTAAAACCGTTGTATAGGGGAAGAGTTCTAATTACAACCCATGTTCCAATTACCATTCACTCTTTGCTTACATAATTCCTCAATTGTCAACTTATAAGAAACCAAAAAGTGTTAACTTAACGCCCATTAGTAAAAATTTCACATATATTGATCACTGATTATTTTAATAGGGGGTTTGTGCAACTTTATTGGTTCCCATAGTGCATAGACTACTGAAACATTTTGAGATGGTTGTAGTGTACAATAATTGGGGCATCTTTAAATATGTATTGGGTGAGACTTTGAAACAACCACTTTTTGACCCTATTAGCACCCATAGTGCACGACTCCTGGTACATTTTGAGGTGCTTGTAGTGCATAGTTATTAGGACATCTTTAAGTAGGTATGGAGTGACACTTTGATACAATTACTTTTTGACCCTTGTGTGCAAATTCTGCAACATGTGTCATCAATAATCAGAAGCGAGAACAATAGCTATAAACAGTTAAATCACGTACAAAGACAAGAAATCATCAAAATCCGATATAATTTACATTTCATGAAAATTTATAATTAATGCTAGTGGATGTATTCTGTGAATTAGAATTAAGATTAAAATTGCAGTTAAAGCCCTAGTTGTGGCTGTGCCTGTGGTTGAAAGTATTTTAGAGAATGGCCACATGCTTTTTTAAATTGCACGTTCCAGTTATCTGTGGGTCCCATAGACTGTTTGACCTTGTGAATATTATTAAAAACATTTTCATACTTTATACCTCAAGTTTTTTCTACAAATTGTATGTTCCGTAGATCCCATAAACTGTTCAACCTTATAAACTTATTAAAAACATTTTATAACTCAATTGTATGAAAAGTTAGCCTTAGAGTAGATTATTGCTACGAATTATAGTTCAAACTTATGTATTATGACCATGTTTGCATTCATCGAAATCAGGTCTAGATTCACATAGAAGAATTACAATGAAAAATATATAGTCAAGGTAAAAAATTAATAAGGGAGAGGGTCTTATGGTGGCCATCCTAATTTCGCATCTTTCAAATTTTGTTTTAAATATTTCAATTTTAAATTTTTTTTTACAACTATTTATTTGTTAATTTTTTTATTTAAAAAGTTGGTTTTTAAATTCACATGGTCAAACATGATGCCACATAACATGCCTTTCTGTCAAGGTGTCCTAAATGGTCCCAAAAAGAAGTAAGACCCACAATTGTGCGTTAAGTCTCGTTTATTGTTGTGCTGATGTGGCATCACAGAATTGGTTATTTTTTCAAATTTATTGGAATCTTTTTGAGAAAAAATATTGACATGACATTTTTTGTACTCCACTAATAAACTAATTATGCCCCATTAATGGACTAATTATGTCCAACTACTATCCCAAGTATAGGATCACACAAAACCATCAAGCCCTTGTATTGTATTGTGCCCCACTAATGAACTAATTATGTTCAATTACTAATTATAGGGATTTCAAATTTATTTATTTGACTATAAACTTGTATTGTAGTAAATTGTATCCCTTAACAAATTCACACTTTATTTGGCACCTAGTTTATTGTGCTTTTTCATTGATCATTTTTTGCCTATTTGTGCCCAATTACACTTTAAATCTTAATTGTTAATAACACAATTTTAATGTGGGCAAATACTTAATTTAGGATTCAATCTAGTATCATAAACCACAGAACTCACGACTCCATTTTAGAGGCCCTATTTTGGTGGGACCTGGGCACCCAACAAAGGTGTCTTGCCAAAATTCCTTAAAATGTATAGCTAGTTGCAAGTGTGAGCCTTCACATTTTCAAATCTAGTCTCGATTTTGGTACTTGACCATTTTATGTTGGCTTTTTTTTAATTATAAAAAATGTCTTCTCATCCCTATATAAAGCACTACTTCTATCATTCATAAGGGCTAACCGATTTTAAGACATTTTATGAAAATTCAAATGGTCAAGCAAGCACTTTAGGTGAGTTATAAGCATATTGAGAAACAAACTACAACATTCAACATTCAAGTATGATTTAATATGTGTTTTTTATGCTTTCTTATCATATTATTACATTAACACTTTAAGGACTTGTCTAAAGAGCATTGCATAATCACCATTTCCATTCTTAAGGTAATAATCATTTCAATTCAACATTCCCATTAATACTTAGGCTCTATCCTACTAGGGATAATCTCTCTTTTTCATCAAGAACAACTATAGTGGAGAGGTGGGAACAACAACACAAGGTTTGACTTAGGCAAGCCCCTATACAACACAACCATTCTTTCCCAATTTGTGTGTGTGGGTTTAGATATGATAGTAGAGAGTATTACAAGTGCACTAAGAAAATAATGACAAACATTCCCAAATTTCAAACAGGCAAAAATAATTGGACTAAGGCACCCAATACACATGTTTGATGTTTTTTGGATGAATTTTAGAGAGATAAACTTATAAAGGCTCTTGACTACAAATATGCTTCATTATGTTTGTACAAACGCCCATTGATTGGGCTGCCCAACACATCAGTTTGACACTTGTAGGCTCAATTTGTAAATCTAGGTTCCTTTATGCATTCTCTTTCTAGATTTGGCCTACTATGTTGCTTTTTTGTTATGAAATTTACTTTTATTGTTGAAAGTCATCATTATTCTATCATTAAACCTAGATATTGAAAACACAATTTACAATTTCAATTGCATTATAACAAAGAAACATAAACCCAACTATTTATCTCTCCTATTAGGACCATAAATGAACCTATGTGTGTTCCAATGCTAAATTATGGAGATTTGAGATCGTAGTTTGCATCCATAGACCTTATAAGTGACCTGCATGATCTTTTATTGCCCAAAAGATGAGAATTTGATCTCAATTTCTCAATTGCATTGTCCACTCCCTTTGGCTCTTTGATATAAGCAAGAATGTATCTTTGGAATCCCATGATTTAGTAACCTACCACAAACTCTAGTTTATTGACCAAAAAATGCACTCAAATGAGTTTTCGCCAAACTAAGACAACCATGGTTTATAAGCCTACCAAGATCTCTAATTCGTTGGCCAACAATTACAAATAATTTGCTTTCACTTGACTATAGAGCTCCAATAATCATTTTGACACTTGCTAGATTTTTTTCCTTAAATCATCTGACATCCAAATAATAGTTTAGGATAAGAAAAAAAATATGGAATGCGGTTTTGTTGTTTTTTCCTAAATCAGCTAACACACAAATCTGAACATTGAAATAAACTTCTTTTCTTGAGCCACTTTTAGTGAAAGGAAGTCAAATTGCATTGAATATCTTTGTGCAAACCTGAAAAATATTCGTGAAGAATAAAAATAATTATGTATGAATGGCTAAATTAACTTAAATGTGATTGACTCTCTAGAGTCTAAACATTTATCTTTCTCCTCCAATACTATGCTTTTTCTGTAGTAGAAAACATTGATACTGACGTGTTTAGAGACAAGGGAAATGTAGAGCTACAAATTAATTGCTAGCTTCATTTTAGGATGAATAATGGAATGACATTTATTGAAATTCTTATATCCCCAATTCAATTGAAAAAGAAAGAATTGTTTTTGGGTCACACAAAAAATTGATGACAAAGCTTCTCAATAGTTACTAGGTGAGAAGCATTAAATATAATTCTTAAAAGTGGATCCATATTCCAAAATTTCATATTATAATAGCTTAAACATGCCTCATTTAACTTAAGAATCCCAAATAATAATAAAATAGAATTTTCATTATACAAGAGATGATATTATTTGTCAAATTATGATGCCCTAGAAGCTATACTACTTGGATTACTAAAATATAGTAGGTTTCGATTTTACATATTTCTTCTCAAACGAAGAGGAAGAAACTAGTAGGATATAAAGTAATATCAAAGGACACACTTGATTGTTGCTTTAAAATGATTTGTCAGCCATAGTTTAGAGGAGTGAGAGCTAAAGATAATCCAATTATGACATGAAATATAAATTTTTCACTATGCCTGATTCGGTTGTTATTGTTGGATATCTTAGCTGCAAATATTATATTTAGTTCCCCAAAGTTAGACATGTGATTAAAAAGTCAGCACATAGTACCATCCATTAAAGAAATCTTGATAGAAAAGTTCAATACATAATTGATGTTTATTGATTGCCTAACTCATTTTGAGATATCAAAAAAATAATGATTTGTATCTATTTGCAAAAATTCTTATATTTCATACTATTAAACCTTTGATAGAAGACTAAGATTCACCTGCTCACTTGCCTTGACAAGTTTTCTCCTAGTTTGCACTCCTTCATTCTTGTCTCCAATAATTTGATCCTATGAATGATTCTTTTGAACATACTTTGATAGAGTCTTGACTACCTTCTCTAATTCATTTTTTCGTGTCTCCTTTTCTTCCTTCTCTTCATCTTCTTCTTCTACAATGTAAGGAGCACCTTTTGTTCCACAATCCTTAGATTCTTTTGTAGTTTGATTCCAATTTTTATCTACTTTTACATTTGTTCTTTCAACCATCTTCTCGAATCTCTTGTTGTAACATATGTAGGCCTTGCTTCTTTTTAAGTAACCGAGGAAGACTCCTTCATTAATTCTTGAGTCAAACTTTCCAAGGTCTTCATTATCTCTTTTGATGTAACATTTTCTTTCAAAGATTCTAAAATACTTGATAGTAGCAGTTCTTCCATACCACAACTCGTAAGGGGTCTTACAATAATTGAATCTCACTTTCACTCTATTAAGAATATAAACAATAGTATGCACATCCTCTTTCTTGTACATATTGACCAAATTAGTATCATTTAACAATTTCCTATCCATCCCTTGAAATATTCTATATTTTCTTTTTGCTACCCCATTTTGTTGAGGGGTCCTAGGAGAAAATAGATGTCTCCTAATACTGTGATCTTCACAAAAATTAAACTCATTTGATATAAATTCACCTCATCTATATCATACTTTAAGCATTTGATGTTAGCATCTATTTCATTCTCAACCATAGACTTGAAGGCTTTAAACTTATTTGGGGATTCTAATTTTTCTCTTTAAAAAGTAACCTATGTCATTTTAGAATAATCATCAATAAGTAACATAAAGTAAATTATTTTACCATTTAGTACTCTTGTCCTGATAGGTCCACATAGATCAATGTGTATCATCTCTAAATGCTTTGTATTAGACTATTCCTTACTATTGAATCTTGTCTTTGTTTGCTTTCTCACTTGACATTCCTTGCATAATGTGTTTCTAGGCTTGATAATCTATGACATATCTTTTACATCTTGTGTAGAATTGATCTTTAGCATGTTGTCAAAATTGATATGTCCTATCCTGCTATGCCAGAATCAAAATTCATAGCTTTGACCCATTAGACAACTACTTCCTTTAGCTTTCTTTAGATGGTAAATTTTTTTATCAATTCCCATTCCTTCTACAGTTAGTCTTTCTAAAATACCTTTTATGATTTCACACTTTTTCATGAAATTTAAGTTTGTATACTTTGATACACATTTGGCTATCATCGAGAAGATTATTTTTTAGTCCCTTAACATAGAGAACATCCTCATTTTTGTTCTTTCCATCAATGATAATGGTTCCTTTGCCACAAATATGAGAAGACTCTTCACCTCCGAACTTAACTTATCCACCATTCCATTTTTTTAGATTGATGAATTTTCTTCTATCATTTGTCTTGTGATTTGAACACCTACTCTCAATCGCCCAAGCATTTGTTTCTTCTTTTGCATGAAAAGCAGTCTACACAATTAAAGGTTTTTTACTATTTTCATCAGTAGGTGAGGTACCAAATTGCTTACAATTTTCACCATTATCAACTTTCACATCCATAAATAATGTCTCCTCATTTGAGTCATCACATTCCTCATCTTTAGATGAGTGATACTTTCTTTAATTTGAATAGAAGCTTCTTTTAGGCTTGTCTAGTTTATCTTCTCCTCTTTTAGTTCTATCATCTCCTCTTCTATTGTTATTTTCCTTTAAAGTATATTTAGATGCATAATGAACAATTCTTCCACAATTAAAACATTTGAAGAGTAACTTAGCTATGTATTTTCTAGTGCCCTTCTTTAGTCTTCTCAGAAAGTTTGCTTCTACATCATCAAGGTCATCATCGCGATCAACATCATCTTCCACTTTCTTACTGAATTTGAATGAAACTTCCTTCTTGGGGTTATGTAATTCAAAATCTCTCATCTCAAAGGTAGTGAGAGAACCATAGAATTGATCCATTTTATATTAGTCCAAATCCTTGATTTCCTCAAAAGTAGATACTTTTGAACTATAGGGTTTGGGAAGCAATCTAAGTACACTTTTCACTACTTCATATCCATCCAAATTTCCACAAATACCTCTGATTCCATTTACTACTTCTGTTACATGGTGTATACTATCAATGTTTTCCTCTTTTTTCATTCTTAGATTTTCAAATTTGAATTAGAAGTTCTACATCTTGATTTGTCTTATTTTTTCATCTCCTTCATATATTCTAGTGAGCTTCTCTCAGACATCTTTAGCAAGCTCATAGTTCATCATATTCCTAAGTTCTAAATCAACCAAACCACTTATGATTGCATTCTTTTATTTTACATTGTTCTCATACAATCTAATCTCATCCAAAGTATCTAGAAGAGTAGAGAGAGAAATATAACTATCTACAACAGAGTTCTAAATTTCATATCCTATAGCATTCAAATATGATTCCATCATTAGCTTTGAAAAGGTGTAGTTTGTAACATCAAACTTAGGTATCTTGCAGGATTCATCTTGTTTCATCCCAAACCTTCCTCAAGTCGTTAAGCTTCTTCTAGAGGAACTCAACTCTGATACCCATTTTTAAACCCATCCCAAGACTAAGTAGGAGGGGGGGGTGTGAATTAGTCTTGTTCAATCACCTATACTTTATACCTCAAATCAACATCAACTTATCCTTAATCTTATCAATAAGAATGAAATGTATAAAAATAAACACCAATCATAATAGAACACTAGATTTACATGGAAAATACAAAGAGGATAAACCACATTGGTAGTTAACTCACAATATATGAGCCTAATTATAGTAATTTTTTTTTACTTATTTCCAAGGAAGCTCACTACTTTTGGAAGGACTTGAAGGTTGAGGTGCACTACCCCGAGGAAAGATACAAGGTACTTGTAGGATGAGACTCAATGCCTCATGACAAGATACAAAGAAATTGTTGGGAAGACTCACTATCTCTAAGCAAGGTACATGAATATATGAATCAAGATGAAATAAGCCTTTACAAACAATGACTCCAACAATGTCTAAGTATGTAGTTGTCCTTGAATCTTTGTCTCAAGTGACCAACTTCAAAATAATCACTACACATTGGCTAAATTTTGCATCACATACATTGCAATTAATATGATCATGTAAGTGCATACACATATGCTGATCCACACACTCATGCCACTCATTTAGAGTAATTTGATCTTATACATATATCATCCTTTTCATCATAAAAAATCAACTAGGTCAGCCAAAACAAGGTATATTTAAGAGTTTATCTCCAAATTATATAATAACATAGTTTGAACCTCAAACAATTATTAGTTATTAATATAATTATAAGAATTAAAGTTAAGAAAATATGATATTGATAGTATCATCAAAAAAGAAGTATTTGGGCACTTACATGATGAATTGAACTAAAAATCTCATAAAGAAGGAAAGAAAAATAAAAGAAAAAGTAGTTGACACAACTTACTAGTTTGTAGACATTCGGGCCATGTAGCTACTGTTGGCATTGAATTGTCATTGATATTAACCGGTATAGGATGGCTACCATTATAAGAGATGTATGTGCAACACTATCATTGATGCATACCAGATGTGATGTCTTTGATGTCATCTAGTATTGCAGGTCATCGGTAAGGGAGAGAATGTCATTCAACACAATGGCCATTGGGGTCACCAGTACACAAGTTAGTGTTTGACTTGTGTTGGAGATATGGAAAGGACACTAGTATGATATAACAACCGGTAAATGATGACATCTGCAAGAGAGCATGATGCTGGTCATTTGATTATGATGAAGAGGGGGAATGTTATCTAAATCACATCAACACCGAGAGAGAATTATGTGTAGGCCACCAGTATGTTGTGTGGATGAAGAACAACATGACTCCCATCGTATGAAGAGAATACTGACAGTAAGAGTGCCCAAACTAGATCACATGTGCCTATTTGAAGATATGCTTCTCAAACAGGGAAGCCACATTGATACAATGTTGGATGCAGATGACAAGGATCCACTCCCACCAGTAAGTGGAACTTATCTCCTATTATGCAAAGTGTGCATCATAGTTTTGTGAGACAAGACAGAAGAGTTAAAGGCAAGTGCTTGAAGGCTCACACTAGATCTACCGATGAATCACAAAGATGCCTCAAGTGCATGAAATCAAAGATATGCACTGGACGGACAAAGAAGACATAATGAGGTACCAAAACTATTGAAGTGTGATGGGTTTGTCACGTGCAATAGAGGTTTGCAACTTGAGGTCAGACGGACAATAGAGATCCTGGTGTGACTGTTTGATCAGATTGCGGTAGGTAAAGGAAACTGTGAGACCATTCTTGGTGATCAACCAAGAGATCTGCCAACAGGTTATATGTAGGCTAGTAAATGAGGAACACATGTTCTAGAAGGCACATCAATAGTGAGATTGATTCATGAGTTGCAGTTCATCAACCAAGAGGACCAAATATCAAGAAATATGATTGGATTTTGCTCAGATCGAGGTCAAAGAAGAAACCCTAACCGCCCAAAATTTGAATTGGCTTTTGGCAAGAAAACTAGTTTATAAATATGCAAGCCAAAATCAATGAAGCTTGTCACTGGATGAGAGGGCATTGTTGCTGAAGAAGTGAAATTAGTCAAGTGATCACAAAGAAGAAGAAGAAGAGACTGAGTGTGAGGAAGAACAGGGTTGAAGTGTTCAATCGACAACAAAGAGAGAACCGACAATCAACCATTGAGTTTGACAGAGGAGAAAACTGATAGTGATAGAATTGGCAAAGAAGAATAGTAGAAGACTACAAAGAAGGAAAACAAAGAACCAATAGAGGATAGTATCGATAAAGAGGAGTAGTGTAGCAATGAGAACCGACAGAGAGAAGAACTAATAGAGAGTGAACCAACAAAGAGAGAATCGACAAAGAAGAGTAAGGGAGTGAACCGATGAAGGTGCAACAAAGAGTAAGATTGCAATAGGAGATAAGATTGTAGCCATGAGAGGGTGAGCAAAGAATCGAAAAAGTATTGGAGAGAGAAGAACCCATAGAGAGATTTGCAGAAGAGTTACAAAATTCATTTGTAACAAGACTATTACTTTTGTAATTGAATATGTTCATTGAAGATCACCGAGTTGGAGCTCGGTGTAGGGGTTGTAGCTCCTTGGTTTGGTTCCCTAAATCAGGGGTTGGTGCCCTAAAATTTATAATCAAAGTTTCATTGTGAGGCTGGATTGGAGCAATTGACTCTAGCAACATTTCTCACTGAGGTTTTTCCCATCCTGGGTTTTCCTCATATATGTTGGTGTTATGTGATGTCCCTTTCATGTGTGATTGCATTTGTGTTAGTCTCCCCTCTAACCAGTAAGTTATATTTCTATTAGATCTGATAGCCGACATACACACATAGGATAGTCAAAGGGAAAAAGTTTGGAAACCACTGATTCACCCCCCTCTCAATGGCATATTATGTCTAATAATTGGTATCAGAGCCTAGGTTCTCGGTTAGACAAGATTTCTCCAGCTTGGGTAGATTCTGGCTTAAGGATACAATGGTTTGTTTAGTGTCAATCCCAACTCCAGTATTTGATGGTTCAAACTATTCTATTTGGAGTTGTAGAATGGAAGTCTACCTATCCTACTTAGGGTTTGATGTGTGGATGTCTGTTGTAAATGGCTGCCCTATTAAAGTCAGTTCTCCCACCGATTCTGATGTAGAAAGAAGAAACCAGTGCAATGAAGAAGCCATGAAGTCTATATTTAGTGGTCTCTCTAGTGATATTTCTTCCTAGGTGGACAAGTGTAGATTAGCAAAGAGCTTATGGGATAGATTAAAGAAGCTCTATGGAAATGAGCCTACTATTGTAAACCAGTTTGTGAAGACAAGATGAGAAATACAACTCATGTATATGTAGATGATGAAGGCAGATCTATTCGCAACCGGAACAATGATGAATAGAGAACCCATCTCTTCATGGATCAAGAACCAGAAGATTAGAGGCACGCATATGAGAATGATCATGCAGATCACTCCTATCGGAAAGATGTGTTTGGCAGTGATAGTGAAGGTGAAGAAGAAGAGGAAGAAAAAGTTGATCTTGAAGGAGAATTTGTAAATGCACTTGAAGAACTCAATAGAGTAAGAAATGAATACAAGCTATTCAAGAATGTTGTTGTTGTGGAGTAGAACCAACTGGTTAAATGCCTTAAAGAATCTAAGAGATGCATCTTAGAGTTGAAGAATCAACAAGAAGACAAAAAGGAGTTCAGGTGTAAAGATCTAGCATCTGAGCTAGAAGTAAAAGATAAAGAACATCAAAAGTTGCTTGAAGAAATGGAGATTCTCTGAAATGACCTTGAGAAATATCACGATGAGCTCAAGGTGAGAATATGATATGATGACAACAGTGATGCCTTGTACAAAATATTGAAAAATAAATAGCACGCCAAGGAAATTGAAGGATTAGGAAGTGGTGTTGATGAATTCTCCACCAGCAGGAATGTCCCCCACAATGACATTCTGTTTGTCTCCTCAAATTTAGGGAACAAGGGAAAACCCTTCAAAGTTAGAGATGCTCCCCAGAAGGTTGATCTAATTTCAACTAGTGAATAGTTGAAGACAAGGATGAATACCTATGCTGCAAGGAGGAATAATGCAGACCCCAAAGGAAAAGGGAAGATGGGAGAAGACAACTTCACCAGAAGCAAGAACATGAGAAGACAATAGAGAAGACCTTCTATCGGTAGAGGACAAGGAAATGCTATCACCCATAGGATGGAGCATGTGTGGGAAAAGAAGAGATCAGATGGAAGAGTTGCAAAGGATGGTCAATCTAGGATCCATCCCCGGAGAAGGAGATACTAGACCGGTAATATATCCCCATGCACTACAGAATATGTTTGTAAGTTATATACCTTCCTTCTCCAGTTACTGCTTTGCATGTAATATTTTTGGCCATAGGGAAAAAGAATGTAAAAAGAGATCTAGAAGGAACAGTCTAAGATCTCATAGAAATCATACATATGAGCAAAATGTATCAAGGAGTAGAAGCATGCATATCCCCTCTCCCGGTTATGCAAATAGTGTTTCTTATAACTATAATAGATCTGGCCATAGAAGTTATGAAAGTAGGGAGAATAACTCACAACTCTATAGAAACCAGTGGAACAATCATGCTCAGTATAGTGGCAGTTATAGAAGATATGAGCAGCAAAGACCTGCATGGAACCAAAGGAGAAATATCCTTGCAGGATTAAGAGGTCCACTGGTTTAGGTTGTTAGTCACAACAACATGACCAAAATAAGATGGTCTAACCGGTATGTTAGAAGGTTCCCCAATCATGAGGCTGGGATGGATGCTGGGTGCTAGTATAGCACTACTTCTGGTTATGTGGAAGAATCTAAAAATGCAAGGACCCATTAGTAGAAGAAGGTAAGACCTACTCCCAAGACTAAAAATGAGAAGAAGAATGCGACCAAACAGGTATGGAGGGAGAAGCAAGAAGATGCAACTATGGATCAACACTGTGCATTCAATGCATAGGTGATATCTCTTAAGGATTAAATGAGATGCAGGACCTTAGGGGGACTAGTACACTAAACTTATCATTCACCCCCTCAATGAAGAAGGATACTTGGAAGAACAAGTTGCTGCTAGCATGAAAGAAGGAAATGAGAAGATAAGTGTGTGTAGTGGCTACCTTGGCTACACACTTGCAGATGAAGGATGGCTCACTACTACATGTGTCAATGGATGACCAATTAACAATTGGTATCAAATGCAATGTGACACAAAATGTCAGGAGGAGTTACAGGAAGGTGCTCTGGTAGTGGTGATGGAGCGGTCTAAGAAACTAGTATGTGCAGGATGTTACTGACATGAATGCTAATAGGTACTTGCAGGTTATGTAAGACAATGAGGTTTGAGATCATTTCCTTAGCCCCAATAGCATGAAATGAGGAGTTTATGTCTCAGGTGGTGCTGATGAAGACCTAAATGACATATGTTGGCCTGATTGTTGATCATGAAGGCTTGCAATGTTGGGTAACCGTTTTGATTTATGGCATGGTGATGATATTATATGGCATTGTGTACATCCAGGATTATGTCATAGGTTGTGGTATATATAATGGAGCTGATAGATCATCAAAATGATCACTTATGCACAACTCAACTAGTATAAGGTGAAGATTGGAGCTCCTATTTCAGACCTAACCAAAACTGTGGACTTGAGATGTATGAATTAGGGGGAGCTCAAGTGCTCATGATGCAGATCCTACATTATTGAACTTATGGGGGTACTGGCTACTTGAAACTATAAATGATGGAAATTGTTGTAGGAATACCCAAGAGAATTTCATGATTAAGGGTATCTTGGTATCAGACCAATTGGTAGCACTCATAGTACAATCACATTTGATTCTCAAGATCAATTGGTATCAGATGGGAGATGATGTAGTCTCATCGACATGTATGATGTACTCACTGACACATGTGATTTCAATTGGTTTCATTCTTGCATATGCATTATGGCTCTGGTTTGCATATACACTTGGTTGCTGAAAAATTGGTGTTAGTTGATGGTTGAGCCCTCCATCTCAAATGATGTGATTTGAGAGGATGCAAAGTATGAAGGTTATAGGAGCAGATGCATCTAGTAGAGAAAAAAGAGAGAAACCCTAATAGTGCCCTTTGCAATTGTTGTTAAAGGGGGAGAGAGATTCTATAGTATACTGGATATTACATGTGTGAGAATCCATGGATCACACAAAGGGGGAAAGAGAATAAGTAGTATGTCGGATACTACATGTGTTGACATCAATGCCAAAGGGGGAGATTGTTGACATTGAGTTGTTGTTGATGTCAACTGGTATAGGATGGCTATTAGTATAAGAGATGTATATGCAACACTATCATCGATCCATACTGGATGTGATGTCTTTGATGTCACCTAGTATTGCACGTCACCGGTAAGGGAGAGAATGTCATTCAACAAAATGGCCATTGGAGTCACTGGTACACAAGTTAGTGTTTGACTTGTGTTGGAGATATGGAAAGGAGACTGATATGATATAACAACCGGTAAATGATGACATCTAGAAGAGAGCACGATGATGGTCAGTTGATTGTGCTGAAGAGGGGGAATGTTATCTAAATCACATCAACACTGGAAGAGAAGTATGTGCAGGCCACCGGTATGGTGTGTGGATGAAGAATAACATGACTACCACCGAATGAAGAGAAAATTGACAGTAAGAGTTCCCAAACCAGATCACATGTGCATGTTTGAAGATATGCTTCTCAAACAGGGAAGCCATATTGATGTAATGTCAGATGCAGATGATAAGGATCTAGTCCCACTGGTAAGTGGAACTTATCTCCTATTATGAAAAGTGTGCGTCATAGTTCTGTGAGATAAGACAAAAGAGTTAAAGACATGTGCTTGAAGTCTCACACCGGATCTACCGATGAATCATGAAGATTCCTTGAGTGCATGAAATCAAAGATATGCACTGGATCGACAAAGAAGGCATAATGAGGTACCTGAACTGTTGAAGTGTGATGGTTTTGTCACCTTGACAAACCAGTTAAGATATGGTCTGGGCTGATGATGAAGAAGACAAGGCTATAGCAACTACAGATAGAGAATACAACAGGTATGTAGATGCCTTAGAAGGAAATAGTTGAAGGTTGATGACTAGTGTAATCAAGGGTGCCTACTGGTAAGTATGAGAACCAGTGAGAGACAAAAGAGGCTAAGTGATGTGCTCTTTTCTGATGAAGATGACCATGTGGTGGATTGATATGTTTGGTAACTAGCAAAGGTGCTCCACCAAAAGAGATGCCAAGTGTAATGTGATGGCTGATCGGTTAGGGTATAACCTGTAGGGTTAGCGAGGTGGTAGATGAACACGATAATGGAGTTGGTCGATGATCCTATCTAGACCAACATAGAAGACCTAGCAAAGATGGATTTTGACAAAGGCGCCACGTGGAGGTGAAGTGGCATGCATGCACTAGTAGACATGTTGAGTCGATAAAGTATCAGGCGGTGAGGCAGATGGTGACACGTCGACATTTATGTTGACTGCATGATTCACATGACGTGAAGCAGAGGTTTGCAACTTGAGGTCAAATGGACAACAAAGATCCTGGTCAGACTATTTGACCAGATTAAGGTAGTTAAAGAAAACTGTGAGACTATTCTTGGTGATCAACCAAGAGATCCATCGATATTTTATATGCAAGTTGCTAGATGAGGAAGACGTGTTTTGGAAGGCACGCCAATGATGGGATTGATTGACGAATTATAGTTCATCAACCAAGGGGATAAGATCTCGAGAGATCTGATTGGATTTTACTTGGCTCGACCTCAAAGAAGAAACCCTAACCGCCCAAATGTTGAATTGGCTTTTGACAGGAAAACTAGTTTATAAATATGCAAGCCAAAATCGATGAGTCTTGTTGCTAGATGAGAGGGTATTACTTCTGAAGAAGTGAAATCAATCAAGTGCTCACCAAGAAGAAGAAGAAAAGACTAATTATGAGGAAGAATAGGGTTGAAGTGTTCAACCGACAACAAAGAGAGAACTGACAGTCAGCCATTGAGTCTGACAAAGAAGAAAACTTACAGTGATAGAACCGGCAAAGAAGTATAACATAAGACTACAGAGAAGGAAAACAAAGAACCGACAGAGGGTAGTACTAGTAGAGAGGAGTAGTGTAGCAGTGAAAACCGACAAAGAGTAGAATTGACAGAGAGTGAACTGACAAATAGAGAATCGACAAAGAAGAAGAAGAGACTGAACTAGTGAAGGTGCAACAGAGAGTAAGGTTGTATCAGGTGATAAGATTGCAGCTGTGTTAGGGTGAGCAGAGAACTGACATAGTATTGGAGAGAGGAGATCCAGTAGAGAGATTTGTAGAAGAGTTACAAAATTCATTAGTAATAAGACTATTACTTTTGTAATTGAATATGTTCATTGAAGAGCACTGAGTTGGAGCTCGATGCAGGGGTTGTAGCTCCTTGGGTTGGTGCTCTAAATCAAGGGTGGGTGCTCCTTGGTTTGGTTCCCTAAATGTTGTAATAAGAGTTTCATTGTGAGGCTAGATTGGAGTAGTAGACTCCAACAACATTTCTGACCAAGGTTTTTCCCATCTTGTGTTTTCCTCGTATATGCTAGTGTTATGTGATGTCCCTTTCATGTATGATTTCTTTTGTTTTAGTATCCCCTCTAATCGGTAAGTTATCTTTCTCTTAGATTTGATAACCAGTATACACACATAGGATAGTTAAAGGGAAATTTTTTGGAAACCACTGATTCACCCCCCTCTCAGTGGCACATGTGTCTAACAGCTAGTAGTTGGACAATCAAAGTAGGTGAATTGCTCAAAGGAAATAAAAGAAGATAAGAGAAATAAAAGATAAGATGATAGAC
This sequence comes from Cryptomeria japonica, assembly GCF_030272615.1. NCBI lineage: Eukaryota > Viridiplantae > Streptophyta > Pinopsida > Cupressales > Cupressaceae > Cryptomeria > Cryptomeria japonica. The sequence continues at coordinate 142,585,224 of NC_081406.1, forward strand.
AACAATGATGCTTGTTTGACTTGATAAGAACATTTATCTTGGTGTGCAAGATTCTATCACTATTGTGACAAGAGATATCTTAGATGTAAATGTATTACTTTGGACCTCTAAATAAATGAATATATTAGAGATAGTGTGAGATTAACATTGTGTGATGGTAATATACATCTATGATTAATTTATAGATTATTCATTCATTTTAAAAGTTTAATCTATAAAATCAAAAAACATAGCTACGAATAGAACTCTCCACACCTTAAATATAGACCACATAAAAGGTTCAATTATTAGATACATCTGTCTATATGTAACTTATTATAAAGAGGACAATAAACAAGTAAAGGAAATAACTCGAGTGGTAGTGCTAAGGTTTTGGCTTTCTTTGGTGATGGTGTTGAAGAAGGAATGATGACACAGATGACAAGGATGAAGATATTGCTTTTGTGATGGGTTCTCATTGGAGGGAGAGAATTGGTCAATATTTGGGCTATGTAGGGGATTTATCACCCTTGTATTTCATTTTCCCTCCTCACTCGAATTTCTTTCTAGCTTGCATTGTGTACATTGGAATAGTATTTTTCCTCTAATTCCCTAGTTGAGTTAACTTATTTGTCAATTTATACTAATAGGAAATTTCATTCTAATTCATTCATTTTACAAGTTTAATCAATAAAACTAAAAATGAAAACTATTAATAAACGTAACTTCACCTTAAATATATGCCACATAGTAGGTCAAATTATTATATGCCTTTTCCTATATGTAAGAATCCTTATAAAGGGAGGGAAGAGAATAATGATACATATGATGATCAATAACACCATAGCAATCATAACTTTAAGAAAAACTTATACAGAAAGGAATGAGGTGTTTCCATAGACATACTTTTTAGGCACTCCATGAGGTTAGTCATGACATCTATTAAATAACTAAATAAAGAAGGTATGTTGATAATGTTTACATCACCATACCATGCAAGATGACATCAATATATTACTCCATAATGCTCAATCTTTGGGTATTAATTATAGCCATTAATTTTTGAGTCTTAGAGAAATTTATAATCGTATTTCTATTTGTATTCCCAATTGTTTTGATTAAGTAAAAACAGGTTTTTGAAAGGAACCCGTACCCTTTACATATCAGGAGAGCAAAAGAACTAGAAAGAACTGTGCCTGATCACTTCAAAGTTCACTTTCACTTGTGGCACCGAAGAAGGTATTGCCACACATTGTTTAGCATGATGTCTTTTTTGTGCTCAAATCATTTGCACATTTGAAGGTGCCTATTGTAATACTTGATGTTACAATTACACATTATTGTTTGTTCATTGTGTAGCCATGATAAATGGTCCTATTGACAAATTTTGGGTTGTTTGTGCATAATCTGTCATGTATGCCAAACTTGATTATACATAAGTATACTACTGTGTCATTGGATGTCTGAACATACGGAATATGTGGCATCAGCATAGTGAAATGTTCTCGCATCTCTGATTGTTAATCATCTTAAGGAACCTTAGATGTCTTTTGTTGTGCTACATTTGTCAATGTTTTTGGTATCACCATTTGGTCTTACGCAAATGGCATTGTATTAAACAATGGATTATTGACCACTTCAAACAATGCCTTTGGAGAAATTTTCACACTTAAATTCTTAGATGCATGTGTCTCAAGTAGTGTAGTTGGAGCCTCTTGTTGCAAACTAACTTCATTTTGACGAGGCTCAATATTAATGAGATTGTTTGTCTCATGTTGAACTTGAACATTACTTTGAGCATTTGACGTCGTAAAATTCCATTGAATCATACTTAAATATTTAATGGGAAACATTTGAAACATCTTGCTCATGAATTTATCCACTTTTTTGGTTATTTTGGGATTGTTGATAACCATATCAAATCTGTGTGTGTTTGGATCAAAAGATGAATCTGGTTTATCATTTGGGTCAATTTCTTGTTGAAGGTCCTCAATTGATCCAAAGCCTTGTAAAATATTTTGTCCTCCACATGATGTTGGTGGTCATTGGTTCAATTGATTATTGTGAAATGGTGCTATCCTTGAGGGTGTTGGTGGTACACTTCCACACCCTGGTTTCATTGGCACAAATATGGGTTTATAGTATGGTGGTGATCATAGTTGTACCATCTCATATTGTGGTATTGTGTTGCTTGGAGGACCCACATTAAAATCAGGTGGTTGGGTATGATATTGTTGAATTTTTTTGTTTTGTATATCATCCATTGGAAAAGACATAGCTTGATATGTAGGCTCTTGTGATTTTTTGGACTTGGACCTTGTTTCAACAAAAATGTCACTATGCAATGTTTTTTGGGATTTTTGGATTCAAGAATGCAATGAAATGCAACTAAAAGGATTGCAAATGCAACTTACAAGAATAATAATGCAACTTATGTTTTTTTGTTGTATTTGAACTTTTTAGAATGATTATGAAATGAAACTTAAGTTCAAACTTAGGGAGTGAAAATGCAATCTATATTTTTGTTATTTTTGAAGATTTGGAAAACTCTTGAAATGCAAGTCTAAAGAGATACCCTAGGAAATTGAAATGGAATCAAGACCTTAAAAAGACAAACAATAAAGGACAAATTGATAAAGTCTCACCTATGGCTTGGATGTTAAGCTAGGTTTGACAAAAAAATGTTGTTGACAAAAGGACAAGGGTTGGACTAAGGTCAAGACCCCCTTAACAATAAATTTGGATATGATCTAAAGATTTAGATTTTTTAAGTTTGGCAAAGCTAATTTGAGATTAAAATGCAAATTGGCAATGATAATGACAAGAACGTAGGATATGATATGGATATGAAAGGATAACTCAACCCAGGACAAAACTAAGGTTCAGGACAAAGCTAATGCAATAAGGTTATGAGAAGACTAATGATTTGGAATATGAAAATGCACCCTAATCCAAGACCTAAGTTTGAGAAAATGACCTATCAATACAAAGAAAATGAATGATTAAAACCTAGTAAAATGACTAAACCTAGATGCCAAAGGGAATAATGATAATGCAAATGAAATATTATGAAGGGAATGGATAGGTCTTAAGACCTAAGTTTGGACCATGCAAAAACCTATCCTATAATGACATGGATTTTGAAACCAAGGATTCCAATTGTTTGATAAGCCATTCTATTGAAATATCTTCAACTTTGGATGATAACTCTGATTAATTTTGAGACAAATTTTGACCCTTGAAGTTTTTTGTTTGCAATTTTGTGACCAAGGTCGTTATGTCTTTCTTTAATGTGATATTTTCCTTGAAATGATGTTTTTAATTTTGTTAAAAAACTCAAAAGACATAATGGCTATTTGACTTGTTGCATGAAATGAATGCACATCCAATTACAATCCTAAGGTTTGGTAGGGACAATAGTATTTGGATTTCCACTACAGATAAATTCGAGCTGCACTTATTCAAAATGGATAGCCTAGAAGTTTGGTGATGCTGGCTCCCCTACCATGACACTCACTTCTTGGGTACACCAATGTTCGAATTCCCAAAGATTCGAAGATCTAGGGGAATTTTCTATCTCAATTCTGAATTTCAAGATTGTGGGATGGCTTCAAAGGTCCAACCTCTTGCACAAACAAATAGAGGGATTTTGGCAACTAAAACAATTTGGCTCCTAGTAAGGGCATTCATTCAGGTGGCCATATGTGTGGAATTTTGCTCAATTAAGAGGCCTCCTAGTCCTTGTAGGTTTTTACTTAGCACACAAATATTGTAGTGCCCCTCCTTGATCCATCTTTTATTTTTGTGCTTCGATAGATTATATTGCTATAGCATAGACTACATTGAGATGATTTTGATAGATGTTATGGATTTATTTATGCTTATGATGCTTCATTGTTGATGACATACATGTTATATTTGCACTTGATATTATAATTTCATGAGGATGATGATGATATTCATAGACTGTTATGATGACAAACTCTTATTTGATGATCTTTATGTGCTCATTTCATATGCATGGATTATATTTATGGTGATTTGATAGTATCTTATGGTGTACTAGCCCTATTGTATGATTATTTCTATGCGATGTTTGATGTTATTGTGTGTGACTATCTTCATGAGTAGAGACAATGTCATATCACTCATTGTGAGCATGATATGTCGTCATGATTTTGTATCACTTGTCTATAACTTATCATGATGTATATGTATTGTATATATTGTTTTTAATGTTTGATAAGATAAAAACATATCAAGACCAAAGAGATGAGGACAAAAACTTATAAGAAACTTAAACATAGTAAAGTAATTTACGTCATAAGATTTAGGGAGGGATTGAAGAAAATCATGATCCCACAAGTTGGGGTGATGATTTCCAATGCGCCATGTGATGCCTTGTTCATCAGTGGTAGTAAGTGCCATATTGATTGGCATTCGGGCTACTCTGCGGCGTGATGGGTATAGTTTGGTAAGACTAGGCTTATCATGGTGAATGGAAGAAGGCTTATGAAATGATAGCTTCTGTCCAACCATAGGCTTATAACAAGCGAGGGACATTTTGGCTCTGTACTATTATTATTATTATTCTTGATCAAGGCAAGGAGGATGTTTCTCTTTGTTATTGTGAAGCTTTTCATCCACCCCAATTTATTGTTTCGAGCTACTCTACGGCGTGATGGGTATAGTTTGGTAAGACTAGGCTTAGCATCATGGTGAATGGAAGAAGGCTTTTGTCCAATGAGAGTGGAAGCCAAAGGCTTAAATTTTTTTTAGGAAACTGATAATTGTTTCATTTTTTGTTTAAAGAAATTGATAATCACTAAATTGGTTTTATCTCCACAAAATGATTGTAGTCAATTTTTTAGGAAATGATAATCACATTAGATAATTGTTTCATTTTTTTAAAAGGAAATTGATAATCACTAAATTGGTTTTATCTCCACAAAATGATTGACAAAATGATTGTAGCCAATTTTTGAGAAAATTGATATGACAAAATGATTGTAGCCAATTTTTGAGAAAATTGATAATCACATTAGATAATTGTTTCATATTTTTTATCATGTTTTGAAAGATGTAAATAGGTTGTTTTAAAGTTTTTCTCTTATTATAAGTTGGTATAATGTCACTACATGTGAATTTGATAGATAAGATAAAATGTTCGTGACCACTTTGATATCTAAATAAAATTAACAAAATGTTTGATGTTACCTAAATGGCTTATGAAATGCAACCCTTAAATTTTTTTATAACATATTATTTTGTAAAATAATTTCTAAAACAAAAGTCAATTTAATATATAGATAGATACACCTATTGGGTTCGTGCAGGATCATGGGGGGCCAAAAAGTGGCGATGTGAAAAAAATAGCCTTCTCGACTCACCTAAAAATGTGAAAATCTGTGTTGACTTTTTGCTTGGCTTGGGTGTCAGTACAGCTTGGCATGGTAAACACCTAAGAAAATCGGATATCCGATTTTTATAGGTAATTTTAAATTAAAAAAATAAATTATATAGTATATAATGTAATATAATAATACCTAGATGATTACCTTCTGTATACCGATCTGTTCACTATCACTGTTTAGCCGGTTGACCTCTTCTGTGTTGGTCTACTCACTGCTTGTCGGTTGGCCTCCTGTGTGCCGGTCTACTCACTATTTACCCTGTCTACACTCTGCCTAGTCGGTTATCATCTGTATATCAATCTACTTACTACTGATAGACTATGTAGACTTGAAACACGATGTTGCCAATAATGACAACCATATCATTCACCGGTATACCGATCATACAAAATGCACCAAAATGCACCAAAATGCCAACAAACTCCCCCTTTGGTATTGGTGGCAAACATTACAAAAAAATGACATTACAAAAATGTGCTAGTGGCAAACACTACAAGAATGTTCACAATGTACAAATCTCCAAAACTCCCCCTTTTTCCATCAATGACAAAGACTATACAAAATAATTTGTCAAAGTAGAGCAAACATCTCTTTGAAGTGTTCTTGAGCTACTTTCAAAGAGGATTCCCATGAACATTTTACCTATTTCATGGTGGTGAAGTGGCCATGCAAAACTGCAATAAAAGCCTCCATATCATTGACTGTCTTGTACTCAGGTTCACTTATGAGGCGTTCTTCTTCTTTAATATTCATTAGCATTAAATCAATAATTGGTGTAAGTTAGCACTGTAGCTCTAACAAAATAAGACCTCGTTTGTCTTCTTCTTCTTTCAACTTTTTGATTTTGTGATTAAGTTGTTTGATCTTACCACTAAAAATTGATGCTGAACTGGTAAGAGGATCAAAACAACTTATCCTATCTTGAATTTCTTTTTGAATCTGATTTCTTTTGTCTTTTAGATCTCTAATTAGATCAGTAAAACTTGAATATTTGACTAGTAATTGACCAACTTCCTACATTATATTTTTGAATTCTTCTATTCGAGTGGAGAGGGCAACTTTTCCAACTGATATTTGCTCCATTAAATTTTCTCCTCTTTGATTCATATTGTCTTCCTGCAACCTTCTCCGGATCGGTTGCCTCTGAACCGATTGTTGTTACAAGAGTACTCAACTGAACAATGGTGGGTGCAGTATCATCAACAACAATGTCAGGAATTAGGTTAGAGAGAATTATTTTGGCAAAATTTAGAATTCTTGCCTTCTTTTTCTTTGCTCTTAATTTAGCATTTTCAACTTGAATTCTTAGTTTTTCTGAGACTTTCATCAATTGCTTGGGAGTCATTTTCTTTATATCAATGACCGATTCTCCCTCTTCTTCCTCCTCTGTTTCATCTTCCTTTTTTGTAGTCTCAACTTTTGAACTAGCCACGGTGATGATTTTTACCTTCTTCTTGTCACTTTCTCTTTCTAAGTCTAACTTCCTCTTTGGTGGAGGAGTATCCATCACTGCAATCTTATTTTCTACTTTCTTCTCTTCCTCTTTGTCGTCTTTTGATAGAATAGGATTTGGTATCAATGAAGTTCTGTGAGGTGTATCCTCATAAGGAATGTCTTCAATTGTTACTTCATCTTGACCGGGAAGCTTAGTTTGATAAGCTTCCTTCACCGGTGTAGTGTGAATCGGCTGCTTGACATTCTTTGTCAGATTGGGAATGTCTGACACAACATTTCCTATGATGTTCTCAACTGAGAAAACATCAAAATCTTCAGTGGAGTCTTTTTATTTACCTTTTCTTTTGTCAAGGACAGTTGCACCTTGATCCTATTTTGTTTCCTTAGCTATTTCTTCTTCAGCTTCCTTTTGTTGATTCATGATTTTCTTCCATAGGGCAACACCTTCTTCGTGCACTGCTTCAACTTCACCTACTGCCACTCACCTAGTTCTATTTCTTATTTTGAAGTGTTGAATGCATGCTTCAGCCACTAGTGAAGCTTGATCAAGGTCTAAGTCATGTTGCACGTCCATGAGTGCTTTTATCCTATGTTCTTTTTCAATAGCCAGAGCTGTTTTCCATCTCCCTTCAATTTAATCTTGGAAATCTGATGGGATTATTCCATATAGTTCATTGGGAGTCCTACAAAACTTGTGCAAGTTCCACATTAGGGCTTCTTCAATTTTCCTTTTGTCTTCTTCATTATCGAGGGAATATGTTTTCCCAACACCAGACAAACCTCCAAATTGTTTGATCCCATGGACCAATTCATCAACTATTGGGGCTTTGTTCCTTCCACTTTTTCTAACCTCCTTAATTTCCACATCTGATTGGGTTTCAGAGATATCACCCTCTTTTTCATCCTTTTAAAACTTTGTATCAACTCTTCCTTCACTCTTCTTCTTTTTGGTATAAGTCACTCCTACCAGTCTATCTTTACTTGGGGAAGATACAAGAGTACCTAAATCTTTTTCTTTTGTATATGTTGCAGGCTTGGTTGCTGTAGTCCCCTTTGGTTTTGTCTTTGGCACTTTCTTCTTTTCACCTATTAATTCTTCATCTTTATTAGGGTTGACCCCTGATTGTTCACTAGCACTGGTGGAGGTAGTGGCACCTGATGATTCACCTCCATACTTTTTGTCAAGAGTGTCAATCATTCTTCTTACTTTTCTTTTCATGATTGGCACCTAAAGTCCTGTTTTATTTTGGAGCTTGCCTCCTCACAGGTTCCAAATCTATTTGCCTTTGGGTCCATCGATTTGGACAACAACATGTTGACATGTATTTTAACAATGTCTATTGCAACCTCATAGCCCATAGGTGGAACCCAAAAGGTTCTAGGTTGAACGGCTTGTAAAATACAACAATCTCTATCTACAAGAAAACAAATATTGTCTTTGTATTTCTGCATTATACTGGTTAGGATTCTTTCCCTCTTGTGCATCCTAATTTTAAATTTCTTAAAGTATCCCCACATTGTTTCACCAAACCTATCTCCCATATCCTGAATCATTTCACCTATCTGAACCATGATAGGTTTTTCTTTAGACCATACTACATTATCCAGGTTACCGAGGAAAACATTTTCCACATAGAAAAATATACATACCAGTAGTGAGTCATATTTGAAAGATTTCTTCTTGTCCTTCTTGATTCTCTCCATGTTCACCATAAATTGGCTTTTGATGATCTCACAAATGTCATAGGTTGCATCCTCCTTGATAATTCGATAGGAAACATGTATATCTCCGCTTGGCACACTATTCATCTGACTTGATTGATATACCCTATAACCCAGCACTGCAGAGCCAATCTTACTTCAACATCCTCAATATGGGTGATTGTCATTGCTCTACTGTCACATCGAGATTTGGTTAACCAGATGACTTCAGATGATGAAATTGTTCTTAGGGTCAATGCTTCACTAGCTACAGTAAACCTTGTAACTCTTTGAATCACATCTTTTGTGATCTTAATCGATGCTTGAGTTTCTAGCCACAAAAATTGATCATGAACTCTGCTTAGTACATACCTAACCCATTCAGCATGAAAATGATCAAAAAAATTGACAACATTAGACAAACCCTTGGTCATCAGAGGTATATATTCTTCCTTCAACTGATCATTAACACAAAACCCTTTGAATTCATTCTAAATAAATTTATCTCCAAGTTCTTCGAGTTTGCAGTGAATGTAGGAGAAAATGTCTTCAACCAATAATACACTAGAGGAAACAGATGATAAGGCACCAGTCATGTCGATCTCACCGACTTTCATTAGATGCAACTTGAACTCGGGTTGGGGTTCTTTGATAGCTTCAACCAACACATGAGTCGATATCGATGCTGCCATGATGACATTCAAACAAACTTTTCTCAAATAGGGTTTGAATACCTTTTTATCAAAAATACCAACCACCACTATCACTCTGCTTAAATTTTGTGCACAAATATTACTAGCAAGATTTCAGTCACCTTTTATCACACGAGCTTGAGAAATTTCATAAGAAATCAATGTAAATGAAAATGTGTTGACATGTCCTTTTTTTATCCGTTGAGATTTATCAGCATAATGATACAATGGTTAGTTTTAAAAACTTACAACTTAAAGTACACTGATTTGCTTTTTACTGATTGTTTGTTACCGACACTGATACACAAACAACTAAATCAGAAGACATTCTTCAACCAAGAAATTTTAGACTAGATTTTATGCATCTCAACTATACAAATAGACATAACCTTATATTTGTAAAGCGGATACAAAAATAATCTTACCATATGTGCCCCCCCTTAGTATCGATATTCCTAGTTTGAAGAGGAACTGTCATCACTGATGGATGATGACTTAATTTATGGAGAAATTTCTCCTTATTTGCTTTCTTCTCTCTTAATCCATGTATTTTTCATTTCATTCTTCATCTCTTCAATTGTCTTCTTTCCTTTCAATTCAATTTTCCCTTTCTTCTTGCTAAACTGATTCTTGTCATCAGACCGATTATAGGATCGGTTCTTGCACTCTCTGGCTAAGTGACCGATCTTATGGCAATTGAAGTATGCCATACCAGTTGTCCTCCATGGTCTTGCATTATTTCTTTGCCCCAATCTCACTCTACAATTTGCTGCAACATGACCAAAAATACCACAAGTGGAACAGGTGACATTGAACTGATTATTCCTTTTATTAGGACTAATCGGTTTGAATGGTGAACTTGATACATTCTTCAGATTTGTGTCCAAACTTATTGCATCTAAAGAAATTTCCATTAAATCTTTTTTCTATTTGACATTCTACTAGATTGAGATCTACACTCATAAGCATTGTGGCCATACTTATGACAATTATGGCAGTAACCATCAAAGGTGAAAATCTTCTTTCGACTAACCGGTTTATTTCTACAGTCATTAGTCTTATGATCCGGTTTACCACAATGATTACAAGAGGATTTAGAAAACTTCATACCTTTCACTTCTAAATGGTTCCTTTTATCATCCTTCATCTTTTTGGATTTAGATGATTCTCCAGTTTCCATAGGATCTGTACCGAAGTAACGAAGATCAGTTGTTTCCTTTGTTTTTCTCTGAGTCTTCAAGTAATTATCTATCTTCTTAGAGATTTCATTGAATTTCCTTATCTTCTCATTTCTCTCATTTTCATCTTTCAACTCACTCTTGAGTTGTTCAATCTCTTTCATCATCTTCTCCTTTTGCTCTATGTTGTCATCCAAATGCTTATTTATGTATTCATTATCCTAAGTGAGAGTTCAAATTTCCTCATTTTTCTCAATCATGATTGCATCATTTTCTCTCAGGGCATCTTCAGCAAGCCTCCTGGCTCTTTCATCTTTTGACAGAGCTTCTTCTGCCTCTCTATTTCCTTCATCATCACTTATGCTGGCTTCTAGTAACTCAGCCATCCTCAAGGCCCAGCTTTCATGTTCTCTTTTGAGATGTGTGATTTCTTCAGTCAGCTTCTTATTCTTTTCCATGAGTTCTAAGACTACTTCTTCTGCTTCTTCATATCCACTTTGTTCAAAGAGTTGATCTGTAATATCGTGACTCTCAATTAGTTGTTGAACTAGTTCTTTTCTTTTTGCAAGAGATTTTCTCAATCTCTCTTTCAACTAAGCAATAATTTCATTTGCTTCATCAATCTGCTTCTCATACCATTATTCTTCCATGATCTTTATCCTCAAGTTGTCAAGCTTAACTTCAGAGGATCGGAGCTTTGATACCAATTGTTAGTCCTAACTGGTGCCAAGAGGGGAGGGGTGAATCAACACTTTACCATTTTTACTCAATCAAAAATTTTAACTTAAGTTTGCACTAACTTAACATTCATCAATATAAATAATTATTGTAGAAGAATATGCATGCATGAAAAGATTCATTGTGACACCAAGATTTATCTCGTGGAAACCCAAATGGGAGAAAACCATGGTGTGAATAGGAACTCACAAAATTTGTATACTTCTGGAGTACGCCCAGTAAGGAGCCAATCCTATTAGGAGATTACAAAGACACTATTTAGTGCCACCCGGTTAAGTGATTTTGATTGAGGCCTGTCAGTGCCTTTACCCTGTTAAGGGTAGCCTTGTTAAAGGTCTTAGGATCATCAATTAAGATGACATCCGGTTAAGGGATTTTTACAATAAGACTTGTTAAAGTCCACCCTATTAAGGGATTTTAGTTGCAATGATTAGAAAGCAACAAAAAGATGATCTATTGGAGTGACTACTGATAGCTTGATTAGATCATATTGAAAATCATACTATATCTACATCGGTTGTGTCTTCCATGTACAACACTAGTTTCCTGAATATACCTTTGGCTCTACACTCTACAATCCTCGACTCTACACTCTGCCAGTCATCTGTCACTTGGCTTTGCACCCTGTTCTACTCTCCCTATGTTCACTTTCAGATATTAATTTACACATGAACAATAACCTCATCAAAATGAGTTATGTAAATTTATTACCATTTGGATCTGTCACCAACTTTCCCTTCAAAACATCAAATTGAAAATTTTCTTACTGTGCCATAAATCACTCTCCAGAAATCATTCCAAGAATCTCTGTCAAAACTGTCGTTCATGGCAATAAGTCCGCCGCTTGACTGTAGAAGATTGCCAGTTTAACTGGATGTTAACTGAACGTTACCAAGTCTGTCGGTGTACCGATCAAAATCTACCTAGCCGATTACCTTCTGTATATGGATCTGTTCACTGTCACTGTTTAGCCGGTTGACCTCTTCTGTGTTGGTCTACTCACTGCTTGCCAGTTGGTCCCCTGTGTACCGGTCTACTCACCGTTTGCCCTGTCTACACTCTTCTTAGGTGGTTATCATCTGTATATTGGTCTGCTTACTACTGATAGACTATGTAGACTTGAAAGATAATGTTACCAACAATGACAACCATATCATTCATCGGTTTACCGGTCATACAAAATGCATGAAAAATGCCAACAATGTTTACTCATGCTAGGTTGGTCTAACATTTGCACTAATATTGAATAGGAAGTTGTCTATCTTCGAAGACTCAACCTCACATTTAGCAAGGTCCCACACTTGGGAGGTTGTTTCCATGTTTCACAAGTTTAGTGATCAAGTCTGGTCACTAAGGGTGTAAAATTTTGTGACAATAGTACCCAAGTATCTTACACAAGGAATTTAACATTCTTTTATTCCTTTCCTTGCCCATGTCATTGTAGTGTAGGACAAGGATTACTTGTGATTATTTCACAAGATAATTATATACATAATTATGTCATAGTATAATGAAATCATTAAAAAAAATTAAAATGCATATTTTGTAATGGTGAAAATGGTCAAAATATTGTGACAGTAACTATATATTTAAACCCTACATGAAATCATATCATTGATGTGAATTTGACAAAATAGGTTTTACTAGGACACTATTACATCCCTCTTTTCAATCATCCCAAAGTACAATCGTCCTCTCAAGCTCTAACATGGTGCCACTTGGAGACATCTTTTGGCTTGAGAAATCATCCTAGCCATTGATCTTCTCTCCTCTCATCCTCATCATTAATTCCTTCTCCCCTCTCCTCATATGCCAAACACTTATCCATTTTCACATATCATACATTCAAATCCTTTTAGCAGGGTATGTGCACAAAGACGGTGGTAAGAAAAGTGGACACCACAAAAAAAAAACATGGAAAAACAAGCAGCGCATACATGGTTTTAAAATTTGAAATTCCCGCGTACGCGCTTAGGTTTGTTCTTCTCGAGCCTAGAGAAGATAGCGTGTATGCACCACTTTTAGGAAAATGAGCGCGTACGCACTACACATAGGAAAATGAGCACGTATGCGCTTCTCATAGGAAAATGAGCACGTACGCGCTAATAATCCAAATATAATCACGTACGCGGTGCCTGGTAAAAAAAGTTTAAAAAAAAAATGGGTCTCATTTACCTGTGAATAGCGCATTTTTTACTTTGTTTTTTACCCATTTCTTCTCCTAAACTGCGAATGGGGTACTAGATTTGTCCTCCAAGCTATGGATCAAGGTTAGTTTTTGTTTATTTTTGTCTTTTTTTCCTATTTGTTCAATTTGTTTTACATTTTGAATTTAATTTCATTAATTTTGATTAGGTTTTTTCATTTTTTGTTTCAAAACCTAGATTCTTCTAATCCAGAACAAGAACAACCAAACGTACCTCCTGAAAACCCACAAGAAGAACCAAATGCACCTCCTGAAAAAACATAAGAACAACCCCCAATTCCTCCTTTTGAATACACACTCGAAACACAGGAGCAATTAATTAATTAGTTAGGACAAAATACGTCTAAAATCAATAGACTGATTGTTAAATTGAAAACTTCTGAACTTGAGCATCATCAATCCCTCGCCACTAGCCTAGAAACATTAGTTAGTGGTGCCATAGCTGTTTCCACACAAATTACCAGATGGGGAAGCTTTAGGGATAAGTGTCATCAATTCTATGCCGATGGGCTATCATATGATGGAGTAAAAAAACAAAAATATTACTAAACAACAAATATGTGCCCCTTTCGTTGATCCCAAAACTGGCTAGTCATTACCTCTTAATGCAAAGAGGTTTCCCACATATTGGTGTACCAATGTGCAGATGAAGAATCTTTTTTGGTAGAGGTGGTGGATGGTCTTTGATGATCCACCTTGTAATAATTATGAGGTGCCCTTATATTTTTTGAGAAAAGTATATTGTGAGTTTGGGCTCAATGTGCGCCCAAACTATTTTGACATGAGAGAGTTCCATGGTAGAGGTGGTGGCTCTACACAAGATAGACCTGGAGCCCGTAGGTGATTACCCGCGGAGAGTCGCCGCCCCCTAGCACCCAAACCCAAGGTGCATCAAGTTGTCCTAGTAGAGCTCAAAGAGTCGATGAAGCTAAAGACTCTTCAGGTGGCCACAACATTGACTGGTGCCATCATCCATCATGGGACATCATTAGCACACCCTATTGTATTGGATGATGAGCCATTAGGTGGCGACAAAGATCCCATCCAACATATGTGTGTCAGTTGCTTGGGGATATGCTCAGGGGTAGATGATGCAACTGGTGCAGATGGATACTCATCTCATTTGTGCACGATTTGTGGGAGTAGATGTCAAGCCCACACGGTTGAGGATTTTGTGCTAACAGATGAGTTGATGGACATGGTGTTTGCCCATGAGCCACAAACACAGTTGTGTTGATTTGAATTCATAGCATTTTATTTATCAGTCACTTTAAATTTGTAATTACATAAATGAATTTTCATTTATACATCAATTTAAATTGAGATAAATAATATGCATTTCAAGATGCAGCAATGATATCCCATACTCCTCCCCCAGTTACTGTAGCTGCAACTTCGATGCCTGAGGTATACATTTTGTAACATGTTGAAATAGAATAGTACACTTCGAATTAAAAAAAATACAATATATACTAACCCTCTTTAATGCTTGGTCCAATTTCTGGTTTGTAGGTGTTGACAGGGGACGCAATGTCCTAGATTGATGACATCACACTCTCAGCGATCGATTTTGGCCTACAAGGCTATATGGTATCATATTTTGTACAACCCTTTTTATGTATTGTTTTGATTGAATATGCAAGTCATTTCATTTTAGATTTTTAAAATTATGTTTAATTTATTATCTGTACTAATATCTCATGTTAATTTTGTTTTCTTAGGGTACCCCCTCTGCATCTAGGACTCGTCCTAAGAAAAAGGATTCCTTGAAGATGCCAAAACGTAGGAAGAAGGTAATTGAACACATTTTTAGTTGTACAATTGTTTGAAAATGTTGAAATCAAGTATTAGTTGGGGTTTGTAGATTGATTAGTGTTTTTTGTCTATTTTACATGTACAACGACCATTGAGCTATGTGGATTTGTTGAATGCACCTGATTCGCCTGTGGATCAAGAGAGGGTGGAGGTATGTATCTCTACTTTATTTTCTTGATTTCATGATTATATGCACGCATACATGTGAACTTGTGATATATTATAATCTTATAATTTTTTCATAGTGAAAAATCCATACCTATTTCATCAATGGCAAACCCTCCTCCTTGCACTGGAGAAGTTCTCAGGATCTCGTACACCTTTGTTTAATATGTAAAATTAATTGTTTTTAACCTTCAATACTTATCATTATATTAGTTGTATTTAATCTTTGAACATTTTTTGTATAGGTAATAGCAACTGTTTCTACATCGACGGTGAGCCATCCTCAGTCCATTGGAGAAGCATCTCAGGCATAGCTACGTCATTGTTCTCTATATTATATCTTTTAAGTGTTTTTGATATATTTATGTTAGTAAATTGTATTAATTGTACATTTAATCTACAATTGACCCCTTCACAGTACGATGATAACGTGGATCCATTTAAGTATGTCTTCAAGAAAACTCCTAAGAGTGACAAGGAGATGAGAGCAAAGACATTAGATCCTAGATCAGCTGATGAGGTAATCTACATTTCAATTGCAAATGAATTAAAGTTAAATTCATAGTTATGTTATTAAGTGTGAACTATTTTCTACAAAAGAATTCTAACTTGGCTTTTGAATTGTGGTTTTGCAGCCATCTACAGAGCCGCGTACTACATCAAAGAGGCTTGATTTTGATGATCCACTACAAGTTTAGGATCATATAGTTTTAGTTTTGGTCATAGAATGACCAATAGATGTAGATATATTCTACATTTTTATTGTATATCGATTTGGACATGGCATATGCCACATTTTTGTAATACTTATATTGACTTGGCAGACATGCCTTTTATATATATATATATATATATATATAAATATCGATATTCGATCCAATAAATGTCTATTGAGTTCATTATTTTGTATTCGTT
The DNA here is from genome assembly GCF_030272615.1 of Cryptomeria japonica. Taxonomy (NCBI): domain Eukaryota; kingdom Viridiplantae; phylum Streptophyta; class Pinopsida; order Cupressales; family Cupressaceae; genus Cryptomeria; species Cryptomeria japonica. The sequence continues at coordinate 142,601,482 of NC_081406.1, forward strand.
GTATTTTATGGTTGTCCTTTTATAAATTTAAATGAATATTTGCATATGTAATCCACAATATGAATATAAACAACAAAAATATATGATATAAAACATTGCAATCATGGAATATGATTTGATAAAATTTCCAAAATGTTGAATTAACCATACAAAACTCCTTGTATTTAGTTCATTATTGTGTATTCATTGTATTTGGTGTCTGCCCTTTTATAAATTTAAATGAATATTTGCATATGTAATCAACAATATGAATATAAACAACAAAAATCGACAATATAAATACAAACAACAATATGTGTTTGGTGTGAGAGCACCCTCATGCTCGCAATGATCAAATTTTGCTCATCGTGTACAAAAACCAACATCGTGAATGCATTTGGGTGGGAATTTTTACACTAGGAATGCCCCTGTGGTTCATCCCAAAGAGCCAGAATGTCGAGAGTCATACCATACTGGTGCGATCTCTCAAGTGCCCTGAGTCCAAAAAATTGTCAAAATTTGACAAACTGTTTCTTCAAATCCAGGACACATATGGTCAATCTGTTTGAACTCGTGGGGTCACATGACACTCCTCTACAATGGCCTATCTCAGTTTTTGGCGAGTCGGAGCTATTTTCAATTGGTAGCATTTTTTCGCCTGCTGCAAAAACCGTCAGTTGCATGCAATGCAAAGTTGCTAGATTGGCTAGAATTGATTTGGTTTGTCATGTGCACAAACCGACATCGTGAGGACATCCAAGTGGGCAGGTTTATGCTAGGCATGCCCCTGTCATGCATCCTAAAATGTCAAAATGTCAAGAGTGATATCGTACCGGTGCAATCTCTCAAGCACCCCGAGTCCAAAAAATGTCAAAATTTGATGGATTGTTTCTTCAAATCCAGGACACATATGGTTGATCCGTTTGAACTCGTGGGGTCGCGTGAGGATCCTCTAAAATGGCCTATCTCAGTTTTTTATGAGTCAGAGCCATTTTTGATTGGTAGCATTTTTTCGCTTGCTGTAAAAACTGTAAGTTGGATGCAATGCAAAGTTGTCAGATTGGCTAGAATTAATTTGGTTCGTTGTGTGCACAAATCGACGTCATGAGTGTGTCTAGGTGGGTAGGTTTACACTAGGCATACCCCTGTTGTGCATCCTAAAGCATCAGAATGTCGAGAGTCATACCGTACTGGTGTGATCTCTCAAGTGCCTTGAGTCCAAAAAATTGTCCAAATTTGATGGACTGTTTCTTCAAATTCAGGACACATAAGGTCGATCTGTTTGAACTCATGGGGTCACATGAGGCTCCTCTATAATGGTCTATCTTGGTTTTTGACTAGTCAGAGCCATATTTTGATTGGTAGCATTTTTTTGCCTGCTGCAAAAACTGTCAGTTGCATGCAATGCAAAGTTGCCAGATTGGCTAGAATTGATTTGGTTCGTAATGTGCACAAACCGACATCGCGAGCACATCTGGGTGGGTAGGTTTACACTAGGCATGCCCCTGTCATGCATCCCAAATCATTAGAATGTTGAGAGTCATATTGTACTGGTGCGATCTCTTAAGTGGCACGAGTCCAAAAAAATGTCAAAATTTGACGGACTATTTCTTCAAATATAGAACACATATGGTTGATCTATTTGAACCCATGGGGTCACATGAGGCTCCTCTACAATGTCTTGTCTCGGTTTTTGACAAGTCAGAGCCATTTTCGATTGGTAGCATTTTTTTGCCTACTACAAAAACCGTCAGTTGCATGCTATGCAAAGTTGCCAGATTGGCTAGAATTGATTTGGTTCGTCATGTGCACAAACCGGCATCGCGAGTGTGTCTAGGTGGGAAAGTTTACGTTAGGCATTCCTCTGTCATGCATCCCAAAGCATTGGAACATTGAGAGTCATAAAGTACCGGTGCGATCTCTCAAGTGCCTTGAGTCCAAAAAATTGTTAAAATTTGACGGACTGTTTCTTAAAATCCAGGACACATATGGTCAATCCGTTTGAACCCATGGGGTCGCATGAGGCTCATCTACAATGGACTATCTTAGTTTTTGATGAGTCAGAGCCATTTTCAATTGATAGCATTTTTTTGCTTACTCCAAAAACCGTTAGTTGCATGCAATGCAAAGTTGCCAGATTGGCTAGAATTGATTTGGTTTGTCATGTGCACAAATTGAAATCGTGAGCGCATCCAGGTGGGCAGGTTTATGCTAGGCATGCCCTGTCATGCATCCCAAAGCACCAGAATGTCAAGAGTCATATCATACCGGGGTGATCTCTCAAGTGTCATGAGTCCAAAACATTGTCAAAATTTGACGGGCTGTTTCTTTCAATCTAGGACACATATGGTCGATCCATTTGAACCTATGGGGTTGCATGAGGCTCCTCTACAATGTCCTCTCTAGGTTTTTGATGACTCGCAGCCATTTTTTGATTGGTAGCATTTTTTTGCCTGCTGCAAAAACCGTCAGTTGCATGCAATCCAAAGTTGCCAGATTGGCTAGAATTGATTTGGTTGGTCATGTGCACAAACTGACATCACAATCATGTCCGGGTGGGCAGTTTTATGATAGGCATGCCCCTTTCATGCATCCCAAAGCACTGAAATGTCGAGTGTCATACCCTACCGACGCAATGTAGAAGTTGCTTGACAACTTTTTTGACAACAATGACAATTTTTGCTCAAATTGTATCTAGTCTCAATCTATGACCCCTATGACCCGATAATGACTCAAATAATTCTCCATGATTATAAAAGAATCAAGAATGCTCACGATTGACCAAGGGCACATCACATATACTCAAAACATAGTCACAAAACATTAATACACAAAATAGTCACAAAACATTGACACACAAAATAGTCACAAAACATTGTCACATATTATTCAAAAATTTGCCTCTAAATATGGTCAAATAAGCTCTTGGCTATTTGATTATACAAAAAAATGTCTTTCAAATCATCTCATGGGATTTTATACAAAATTTGGCATTACAATATGTGCGATTCAACTCATCGCCATTTTAATATACATGCATGAAGAGCAAAAACATACCATCCGTCTCGTATAAATTACCCGTGAACTTGAATTTGAACTCATAAATGAGTGCATGTCACTTGAGCCTGCAAATATACAACAATCTAGATAGTTTTCAATGTTAGATTCAATGATCAACCAAAAATATCTACGAACCATTGACGTACCTAGATTACCTGGACCCATCCTAGACTTACACCATCACACAATTGTTTCTGCATCTATCAACTCAGCACCACCTTCGTACTTCAATTCTTCCCTAGCTAGGGCTCTTTTCACACATGCTCTTGCACCATCGTGCTCTCCCTTACCATGTCTAGCCTCAGTGAAATTCTAAAAATTTTGTATACCGCTTGTCATATGCATCCTTGCATTCTTGAATTGTGCGGTGCAATTATATGACCATATTAAGTATCGGTTGTATCGTATGTTCCTTTCCCTTAAACTATCATAGAAAACATTAAAGCATCCTTGTACAAACTCTAATGAATGAGTACGATCATCACTTATGTAGAAGTGATACTCTCTTACAACCTTTCTATCCTCCTCTATGCTATCATCTACATGCATGAATCCTATGTGTACAAAAATAGAAACTTGTGTAGAGTGATAATACATGGATTGCAGTTCATTTTGAGGTTGTAGTGTATAATTTTCAGCGAAATCAACGATCGAGACAATGGTGCCAAGAGGAAATGTGTCCTTACATAACTTGAATTTCTCATCTAACCATCGAGCTCTATGTGTATACATTATGTACTCATAAACTAGTTTCTCTTGAAACATTTTCATAAATTGAGCTACACATATATCATTTTTCACTAGCTCACATCTCTTCAAATCTTTTCCATCTTTAACTCCATATGTGACTGTCTTGTATTTTCCAAAAGAAACTAGTTTCGTACCAATTTCATGTGTTCTCTCCAAATGTACACATCTTGGTAAATGTTGCGAACCACCACATATAGCACAAGAACCTTCCAAACAAGGCATCTTATAATAAATGTAACCATCATGTCTATTACATAGCACACTTGAAATAAATTCTCTTACCAACTTAGGAGGTGCTTGTATATTACATTCTTGCAAAACATCGTTAGTGTGCAAAGTAGAACAAATATGATGAAAAATATCATAATGCATGGAAAATTCAATATGCATTTTACAACAACACGTGGTGCGTACATGATTAATCTTAATATAAAACGTTTTTGCCATTTCAAAAAATCTTTGAGAAATTCTTATTTGAGGAAACTTTTCAAGAAATATTTCATAAAATTTAGTTTGTCATATCCAAATAGTGTTTGACATGTGGCTCACGATTTGTAGACCCAATTCGCCTTCTAACAACATCTCTTTGGTTGGGCGAAACTCTTGTGTTGTCATGCCAAAATTTTTCAGTTAATGTTTTTAGTGCATCAACAACAACCTTGTCTTTGCATGGTAGTCTACTTGAGAATGCCCAAAGAGAATTATTGTTAGTTTCCTCTATTTTTTCCTTCCTCTTTAATGCTTTACTTAAGGTTATTCTACTAACGTTTAATGTCTTACTTGTTTTCCTTATCAAACGATCTTTTTTTATTTTCTTGCTCATTATGGTTGATGTAATGACACGTCGAGTAGCATTAGAATATTTAGTACATGATTTTGAACCAATAGCTTGATATGCATCATATAGATTTCTCACAATAGTTCTTTCACTGTTACTTTCAGATGATCTTAGGCCTAGAATTTTCATTGTCTCTCTAAAATTCAAATTTTTAATCATTTGAACAATTAATTGACATCTTGCGGTTTGATTTAAGTTATTAAAATAAATTTGCCATATTATTTTAACCATTCTCCTACACGTTCGTTCATTCATTTTATTGGGCATTGACTTCAATATATTCTCATCAATGTCAATTAGATACTGTGGTTTCCTAGGAATGATTCTAGGAGGTGTTAACATCGGTGCATTATGTACATTCAATTCATCAAGTAGAGAAGGTGTAATATGTTCATCATTTAATTGATTATTCAATGTGTTATCTTCTTCAATTACATTAGGTTCAAACGGTAAATCAAATGTCTCTCTTCATTGCTTCAGGTGCATTATATTCATTTGGTAAATTGAATTGAGATGTTGAGGATGACATACCTTCTTCTCCCATTGTTCTTATGTCTCACAATTTCTTCATACATTGCCTTTGTCTTTCCTTTTGAGCCTCTCGTTGTTCCATCGTTCCTTGCTTGTTCTTTCCCATGGTTGATATCAGTTGTCCTAAATAGGATCATATTACATATATATGTAAACAAAAGTTCATAAACAAACAAATAACCATAAATATGCATCTTATCACTATTTTTTGGAATCAAACTATTAAACAATCACAATACTGTTGACAAAAACTAATAAGAACAACAATTCAATCATTTGAAATCATGCAAAAACAAAAAATTCACTTACTTCTATGTATAAAACAGTGATAGAAGTGCAGACACAGTTCCAGTGGGGCCTTCAACGACCTCAAAAACTTCTTTTGAGGTCGTTGAGGCTCTTGGGAAACTAAAACTATGTCTATAAACCATGTATGCACTACATTAATAACTGCGTACGCGTTGTTAGTCCATAAAATGTTGACAAGCCCAACGGTATTCTTTTTTCCCATTTTGGACTAATAAGTAGCATGTACGCGCTCCTAAGCCTAAAAAATGTTATCGCATGGTAACAAATAATGGGCTCAGTACAAGTAATAAGTACCATGTATGCGCTCCTTTGCCTTAAAAAAGTTATGGTAGGGTAGTGAACTAATAGTTTCAGTACCCCATACGCACTATTGGTAGTAGAAAAGATGTGAATGAAAAGGGAGGGAGGAAGAGAGAGAGAGAGAGAGAAAGAGAGAGAGAGAGAGGGGGGGGAGAGTAGGGTGGAGGGAGAGAGGAGGGGGGCGAAAGGGAAGGAGGGAGGGAGAGAGGGAGAGAAGAGTGGGGAGGGTGGGAGAGAAGAAGGGGTATGGAGGAAGGGAGAGAGAGAGTAGGGGGGAGGGAGGGAGAGGAGAGGGGAGAGGGAGAGGGAGAGGGGGGAGGGGTGAGGGAGAGGGAGAGGGAGAGAGAGGGAGAGGGAGAGAGAGAGGGAAGAAGGGAGAGGGAGAGAGAGGTGGAGAGGTAGAGGGAGGGAGAGAGGGAGAGAGAGAGGGGGGAGGGAAGGAGGGAGAGGGAGAGAGAGATGGAGGGAGAGAGGGAAAGAAGAGGGGGGAGGGTGGGAGAGAGAGAGAGAGAGAGAGAGAGAGAGAGAGAGAGAGAGAGAGAGAGAGAGAGAGAGAGAGTACGGGGGAGGGAGAGAGGAGGTGGGTTAGAAGGGAAGGAGGGAGGGAGAGAGGGAGAGAAGAGGGGGGAGGATGGGAGAGAAGAAGGGGTAAGAGGGAGAGAGAGAGGGAGAGAAGAGGAGGCTAGGATGGGAGAGAAGAAGTGGTATGGAGGAAGGGAGAGGGAGAGTAGGGGGAGGGAGGGAGAGGAGAGGGGGGAGGGAGAGGGAGAGAGAGGGAGAGGGAGAGAGAGAGAGAGAGGAAAGGAGAGGGAGAGAGAGGGAGAGAGAGGGGGGAGGGAAGGTAGAGAGAGGGAGAGAGGTAGAGGGAGGGAGAGAGGAAGAGAAGAGGGGGGAGGGAAGGAGGGAGAGGGAGAGAGAAAGGACACAGGGCACTATATGACTGATCTCGATTGTGACTATAGGAATTAAAAAAGAATAGAAAGAGGGAGGGAGAGAAGAAGAGAAAGAGGGATGGGGTATGGATAAAGGGAGAAGGGGAGAGAGTGAGAGAGAGAGGGATGGGGTATGGAGGAAGGGAGAAGGGGAGAGAGAGAGAGAGGGAGAGGGAGATAGGGAGAGAATAAGGAGGGGGGACGGAGGCAGAGGAAGAGATATCGAATCTAGGACACAAAATGACCCTTAGAACACAATATGACCCCTAACAACATCTAAGGGGTCATAGGGTGTCCTAAGTGGTCATATGACACTATAATATCCCTTAGCACACCATAGAACCTATAACGACACCAAATGGTGTCCTAAGGGGTCATAGAACACCATAGGACACTTTAGAACACCATATGGTGTTGTTATGGGTTATGGGAGAGAAGAAGAGAAAGAGGGATGTGGTATGGAGGAAGGGAGAAGGGGAGAGAGCAAGAGAGAGAGGGAGGGATCGGGTATGGAGGAAGGGAGAAGGGGAGAGAGCAAGGGAGAGAGAGAGGGATGGGGCATGGAGAGAGAGAGAGAGAGAGAGAGAGAGAGAGACACCTTGTATGCGTTTGAGAGGGGGAGACAATACACTCACATGTGTATATATATGTTTAATATATTATATATTATATGTATATACACATATTATATATACAATAGATCATATTATATACATATTATATATTACATATATTATATGTATATACACATATTATATATAGAATATCATATTATACAATAGCGCATACGTGTTGTTTATAGGAAAACAAGCGCGTACGCGCTGCTTACACCATAAGTACCCCGTACGTGCTTTTGACTATTTAGGCTTGGAAATAGGCCTGGATGACAAAGCTACGGTTTGAAAGTTTGATTTCCCTCCATTTCTCTCATTTTTCACGTGTTTTATTTTATCAACTTGGTTTATCGACTTTGTCATCATCAAGTTTACACTTCATCAAGTGAGTATTTCTAAAATTGCCACCATATTTTCACCCATCTTCTGAGCTTTCTAACCATATAATTTTTTTTCAATTTGAACAACAATAACATATTATTATTGAATTTCTTTTACCAGTGTCTCCATAGTTCTCACAGACATAGGTGCACCATTTTTTGAAAAACTTTTGATATACTTATCCAAATTTAAAAAATTTATATATTATTGTAGTGCACTTGATTACTTACAATTTTTTTTTAAAAAATTGTATTTTTTATTTGTTTAGTGCAACTTATGCTTTGCGCACAAACATGTACCTAATTTTCAGGATGTGCTCGATTGGAAAAATCATAAAAAAAAAACATACTCAACAAAAAATTACAAACAAATACACATATTCTAGTGCTCACTCTTAACTATCTTTTTGCCAAAGGATTTGTCAAAATACTAAATCTAACTATGACTTTTTTGATGCACACGTCAAACACTATGTTATGTTTTTCAGAAAAAATCAGGGTCAGTTTTTCGTGCACGAAGGATTTGACCCCCTTAATCTTATCCAATTTTGAAAAAGTTTAGTAGTTTGGAAACTAGATTGAGAGTAATACAATATTTATTTTTTTATTATCTTCATATCTTGAGTGGATGACTTTCAAATTTTGCCTCCAAGTTCAGGTTCACCTGATTTCATAAATAAAAAAGTGTCCACTTATACCCCCCTTTTTGACCACCATCTTTGTGCACTTAACCAGAATCATTATTCTATCTAAATTATATGAGAATATAACAAAATAAATCATCCCAAGAAAATATACACAACAAGAGTTTGATATGCTTCGTTTTCCTACTATTGCATGGTCATTTTACCTCCTTTTGGTAAAAAACTTGATTGTTGTAGCATTGTTTTGTGTTTTTGAGTTGATTTTTTCTATAATTTTGGGCCCCTTAAAAGCACTTTTAATTGCACACAATAATAATTTATACCCGGACATGATTTGAACTATCTAAATAAAAATAAAAATTATGAGAAATTATGCTTAATCATACAAAGGAACAAATATCTAATTAAAAATATGAATGAGACAAAAATAACATATAAAAAATGTCTATAAAAATCACATCATTATGTATTCTTTGAAAGAAAACTAGTTGATTTTAGCAACATAATGAAGTGTGTATAACCACTATGTACATAGAAATTTAGTAAACTAGACTCGTTATTATAGATCCAATATATCAAAGGACATATGTGAGTCCACCAACACAACAAAAGAACAAAGCCTACACGCATAGCTGCCCAATGAGGATTTGAACCTTGGTGGCAGTTTTACCAAGCAAGTGTTTTAACCCTTGCATTACATGTGTCCCCCTAATCAAAGGACATTTTTCTTAATACTCCATATATTTAATCTAATTAAAAAGTTATATAGGTACCGGTTCAGTCATGGCTTTGGTGATAAGTTTTTTTGTCTCAATGTCTGAGACACTAATTCCATCTCTTTCTTTGTAGAGAAGTTGGATACCTTTTGATAATGCATATTTATGATATTTTCTGATTATTGGAACATTATCAGGTTTCAAATATTCCCAATTTAGTTCCTTGATTTTTTCATCAATTAAGAAATTGAGATACTCCAATGCATCCTCCTCTATAGATCTAGGATTGTCTTTCAAATAACACGCTATGCTCGATGCTAGTTCTCCATGATCTACCTCAGCCTTCAAAAATACCATTACACTTTTATAAAATTTCAAATTAAATGCCTTTAAACCAATTTAATTGATTATATGCATGGAAAAACATGATATCTTGAAAGTTGAATTGACTAAATTTATAACATACCTTGAAAGTCTTTGTGTCACCTCTTAATCTAAGGGTTAAGCATAGAAGATCATTGAACTTTGAAGGGTAATCAATTTCTTTTATAATATCATCATCAATGGGCACATCCAATGATAGTAGTGGTTGTAAGGTCACAACACGATACCCAAAGCTTACTTTTCCATTCTCTAAATATTCCTCCAAAGATGGTATATACCCCGTAGCAATCCAAGTTGCTTCCACCATGAAAGAATCTATGCAAATTTCCCACTATACACAAACAATATTCCAAGTTAATTTGTTAATACTTGAATTTATAAATAAATTACTATGAAAATTCTACATAAAATAAGTCTCTGAACGAAATTAAATCAAATATTTATATAACTCTAAAAAATGTAAAAATCAAATCATTTCATAATGTTAAGGAAAACCAAAATATATTTTGATAGGCCATGCATATGTACTAATTTATTTTTATTGTAAACCAGATTATGTTATATACAGGTAAAATTCTATAGTTAATATATGATACATATATAATACCATACTTTTTTACATGAAAATGTAAGATTAGGACCACACACACACAAACACACATATATATGTATGTAATATACATACATACATACATACATGCATATATACATACTTATATACATACATATATGTGTGTGTGTGTGTATGTATGTATGTATGCATGCATGTATGTATGTATGTATGCATGTATACATTTATATATGTATATATATACATATATATATGTGTGTGTGTGTATACACACACATATGTATGTATGTATGTATGTATGTATGTATGTATGTATGTATGTATGTATGTATGTATGTATGTATGTATATATATGTGTGTTTATATATACACACACATACACACACATATACATGTATGTAATATATGCACACACATACACACACATATGTATGTATGTAATATATGTGTTTATATATACCAAACACACACAAACACACATATATATGTATGTAATATACATACATACATACATGCATACATACATACATATATGTGTGTGTGTGTGTATGTATGTATGTATGTATGCATGCATGTATGTATGTATGTATGTATACATATACATGTATACATTTATATATGTATATATATACATATATGTGTGTGTGTGTATACACACACATATGTATATATGTAGGTATGTATGTATGTATGTATGTATGTATGTATATATATGTGTTTATATATATACACACATACACACACATATATGTATATATATGTATATGTATATCTACATATATACACATACACATACACATACACATACACATACACATACATGTACACGTACACATACACGTACACGTACACGTACACGTACATGTACATGCACACGCACACACACACACACACACACACACGTACACATACACATACACATACACATACACATACACATACACATACACATACACATACACATACACATACACATACACATACATACGCACACACCCACACACACACACACACACACATACTAAAAGAGTAAGTATTAATAATAGTATGAAAAAATCCCTCCTACTTAGTATATGATGTTAGCTATAATGATATTTTAATAACTCGATATAAATAAATAAAAATTAAACAATTAATATATATTTTTATTATCAATTATAGTTAACAAGTATAAGAAAGGATAATAAAAACCCACTCTTTGCATAGAAGGAAATAAGAGATCAATACATCAAGAAAACTGCAAAACATATGCTTTATATATAATTATGTTGTAACTTATTTCCTTTTTAAATAAAACAAGTGCATTTTAAATTATTTCACCTTTGTATTATGGTTCATACTTTTAATGAATTATAAATGAGATGTTAGTAATGAAGATGTATTTAAGATTAAATGTTTTGGTGAAATGAATATATTAGTTGAATTAAATTTCTTGTTTTTACACTCTATACTAATATAATAAAAATTGCACATATGAAAAATTAAGTATTTATATAAACATACAACTTTACGCGCATAGTTAAGTTTGTCTCTTTCTTGTGTTTTTTCAGCCTCTTGAGCCATGCTTCTCACACCCTCATCAAAGGCCTTGAATGCCACTTTCATAAATTCCGGAAGTGCTTCCATGAATGCTAAATCCCACCTTCATAAAGCATAAGACAATCTATTATCACAATATCTACCTATCAATATATTAATATATTAAAATGCTTATTGTCTACTAATGTCTAGAGAAATATGTTTTGAAAAGTACATAAGAAATATGGAAAGATAAAACAATTTACATTTCTTCTTACTATAAAATATGATATATGTTATCATTAATCTATTAGTTGTTTATATGGACAACATGGTCCCTATATAAATAACTAGATTTGTAGCATGCACATGAGTGATTTCTTCCTTTAACTCACACCAATTACCAATATAAGTTGTACATACCTCTTAATGGCTTGTGTGAAGAGTTTAAGTTCATCCAAAGTTCCGTAAGTGTCATAAATATCATCTAAACAAGTGAGAAATGTACACATCTTTGCAAACCCAATTCTAAAAGTAGAATATTTTGGATCGATACACACTCCAGCTGCCGAAAAGTAAAATTCCACATGGCGATGATGAGCAAACTCTAGTTTATCTAGACCACACTCTTTCCACCATCTAGAATGCACACACACTACTAAATCAACATGATTTTCTAATCATTCAACTATAATGTATATTGTAAATGACTAAGGCACCAAACTAAAAGGACATCTTTCATAACATGAATTTTTTATCTTGAGACAATTTGGAGCTCTCATTGTTGAATTGATTGGATCATATTGAAGTCCAACTTTACTAGTTCTAGAAGTTTTGAGTTATAAATACTACAACAATTCCAAATTTACGATGTTAGAATATTTTAGATATGTTTAAGAAAAATTAATACATCCAAGTTTACGTTGTATTAAAATAAAAAATCAACTGTGTAAATTAAAATTTCCAGAGGTTTTAAATTAGTAGATCATGAGTATGTTATAAGGAAATGGAATTACTTGTTTGTGGTCTTGGCATCTCCATATATGTCAATATAAGTCCTTGCTTCCAACCTAGGCACATTGGTGTGCCAACCATACTCTAGATTGTATTTTATCTGTTGCATCACATAAATTAGAATCTTAGTTGATAAATGGATTGATAAGATTAATATGAAAAAATATTAATGATTACATGGATACTGTAGTCACACAAATCTGTCCAGCTTAATTAAATAAATATTCGCTATTTATTTGATTAAAAATCCACTAGCCATCAATTAATTAAATTAATATTTAATTAATTCATCCCCAAACATTCTTCTATTTATTAAATAAATTATTCAATTTATTTTAATTAATTCATTAAATCAAATTCACAATCAATTAAATAAATAAAATCTATTTATTTAATTAAATCCCCTTTTTCTCTTTTAAATAAATTAAATAAAACATTTATTTAAATCATTATCCCCCCCCCACTTGCATTTTCCTACAAATGCAACTTGCACACATTTATTGAAATAAATGAATTTTTATTTTAATAAAATCCTATTTTCCCTCACCCACCAAATCCACTTGCAAAACCTAATCCCCTTCTAGATTCTTCTAACCCCCTTCCTAATTAGCCTAATCCATCCCCTAATTATTGTCACATTCCTAAGCAAAATGGAGTCACTTCTCAAAGACTCCAAAGTCTTTCAAAAGCATTTAATGCTTTGTGTGTTCAACAAATTAACCCTCAAAGTCTTCAAAGACCACTAAAGGCTCTTACATGACCATTTATGGCTCTTACATAACCATTTATGGTTATTTCAAACTTGTCCCCCCAAACATTTATTGTTTTGACCATATTCATCCATTTCACATTTGCACAAGAGTTTATCCATTGGATAAAAGCTTTATTCTTTGAATAAAGATTTTATTCATTCAACCAACCTTGACTCTAAAATCCCAAGGTCATATCAGGCATTTAATGCTTATTCCCTCTCCTCTCAACCTATCTCACATTGACACTTGTCATCCTGGGATTGGGTTGAAAGCCCTCACATGGATTTGAAATCATTCAATCCTGACCCTTGTTGAGATTGCTCAATCTCAACCATCCATTGCTCCATTTTTCCTATAAATAGAGCCCATTTCTTCATAATCCAGATCCTGAAAACTTGTATGCATCTAAGTTATAGACATTTTTAGAGAGCATTTTTAGCATAATCATCTAATATCTTGTTATTTTGGTTAAAATACATCAGTTTAGCATCAATAGCATAGCATTAGCTTTTTATTTCACATTCAAAGCTCAATACTACAATCTCAATCCTCCATAAGCATCCATAGTGCAAAAAGCTGCTGAGAGCTACACTATTTTGGAACTTGGAGAGGAGAGGAACAAGGGAGAAAGGAACCAAAACCATGCTAAGAGGCATTTGGAGATGCCTCATTATCTGTGCTTCTTTAGTTAGATATATTAGCATGTTTTTAGTATCTCTCTTGATATGCCTTTTTAGATTAGTTTTTGATTGACTAACACTAACTATCTAACGGTTTTGTGTCTTTTTGTGTTGTTGATCATTTACTAACCTTGTGCCATTTAGGAGGGCGTCATTTGGTGAACCCGACGTGAATCGAACACCCAAAAATACCATTTTTTTTGCAAACTAACATGTTTGATTGTTGAAATTGCCACACAGGTTGCGCTTCGGCGCTATTGAACACACTCGAGCGCTACCGACAGTTTCCATTTTAGTGCTATTGTCACTACAATAGCGCTATTGTTAAACTTTCCATGCTGTTGTATTTGTTTTGGCACTTTTGCTATTTTTTTGGCGCTATTAAAACTCTTTAAGCGCTTTTGCCTCTCGGGCTTTATCCTTCTTCCAATGCTTCTGTGTGAAATAGCGCTTCTGTTTAAACGCAGACTAGCGCTATTGCAACAAAATGTTGTAAAACTCATCTTGTAACCGAAAAATTGAAAATCTTAGGCTTGTGGAAGCCCCCCCTTGGACATAGATTTTACTAGCTATTTATTGTTTTTGCAGGTTTAAAAAAACTCATCACTAAAATCACAAATTTTCCTTTGGTGCTCTTAAAACACTTTAAAACAAACATTTACTTCCATAGCAAGTTAGGATTCATCTTCATTTTGGTGCTTAAAATCAACACACAAATTTGCTTTTATTGCATCAAACTTAAAAATCACAAGCCACACTTCAATTTTTGAGCAAATAAAAAGAACAATCAACTTGTCTCAATTTTGCAAAACAAATTTTACTTCAAGCAAACGTGTATTTCATTAAATTGACCAGGATTTTCGAAATCTAGATTACAAAACACATTGCCTTTGAAGTTAAAACGAACACCATGGCTGTTGGAGCAACATCTCCAAATAGTTAGATCACATTTGCAAATACTAGATTAAAAAGAACAAGTGTTTTACGTGTTTGGCATGCTTGTGCAAATAGTCAGTCGAGTGGTCCTACCTCTAACACACACTATCCTCTCCCTTGGCTCTCGTGGTCCTAGGTGCAAGAGAAAAGTGTTAGTAACGCTCAAAATTTTTATCTTTTTAAGAGAGGCCTGCCAAGGGATCGATACTCTTGGGAACGACCTCGAGCGGTAAATCCTTCGAGCCACTATAGAAATCAGGTGAGAGCGAAAGCTATAGCCTTGGGTATAGCTGTTCCTACAGTGTAACTGGTCGAAAGGACAAAAGGGCCCCACCACCAGTTACAAGGCTCTTAAGTGAGTCACTGCAGAATGAACTTATGTCCAAAAACATCGAACATGACTAAACACCTTTAAGTAGTAGCCCACCCGGTCTATTGATTGAGAATATTTGCGATATAATTTAGTGCAAGAGCATAGATGGTTTTGCTCCCAAGATACTCACCATACATATTTCCTTAGTAGAAACATAGCTTTTTGAAAAGTCACTTGTGGCTTGATAAAAGTGGTGACTCCCCCATCATAGGGATCATCTATTTTTTATGCTCGTGCAAGACTTAGTATATCACATCCTTACCTGCCACGGCGGGATTCATAAGGTATGTAGTACCAAAGTCGAAGAAATATCAAGATGTGGGCTAAATTTATCACAACTGGCCATTTGACCTTAGGGATAAAAAGTGTTTGAAGGGTGTTCATTTTAAAGACCAAGTGCAAATTGAGCTGACTTCAGGCTTTGGAAATACACCTTAAAATACATCTAAAGGAAGGGTCATATAAAAGTCCAAGGATTGGGTTGATCTAGACCCATACTCATTTGTGCCTTTTAGGTAACATTCTTGTGTTTGTGTGCTTGCTTTGTTTTCTTGTCAAAGAAAAATCAAAAAATCACTTCCCAAAAACAAATTATTCATCCAACCAAACATCTGTCAAAACAACCAAAAACATCAAAAATGAGGTACAAACAACAAAGAGTCAAATTTTATGACCATTCTTCACATCTTGTGAAAGAAGAAGTGTCATCAGAATATCAACTTGAAAAGAAGACCATTAAGCTCAAAGGCTTTGATCAAAAAGAGGAAATTCTTCTATATCAATCGACAAATCTTTGTCTCTCATAGAGTCTTTCTACATCGCATGCGTCTATAC
Source organism: Cryptomeria japonica (assembly GCF_030272615.1). Classification (NCBI taxonomy): domain Eukaryota; kingdom Viridiplantae; phylum Streptophyta; class Pinopsida; order Cupressales; family Cupressaceae; genus Cryptomeria; species Cryptomeria japonica. Next base: position 142,617,597 of record NC_081406.1, read on the forward strand.
CTTCAAAGCAAAGAAAATGAATTTGATTCCGAATCATTGAACCATAGAGCTTTTATGCAATATAGAGCTCTGAGTTATCACAAAAATCAAGGAGGAAATATTAATCCCAATTTCTTCCCAAACATCTGCATCACCTACAACACAGCTCAAGAAATACCTCCAACACCTGAAAGGGAAGATGTAGAGTTTGTCCCATTTGAGACACAGAGTTTTTATTGAAGTTGAAAATATTTTCATCCATCATCTCACTCATACATCATTTCATCATCAATCCGTCCCAACTCTCAGAACATTAAGAGGTTATTGTTCCAAGTTCTCTTTTAGATATTGCTTGAAATCAAACACTTCACATCACTTTTTAGATTGTTTCTACATCTAGGATAAGCTCATCCTAAGAGACACATCTATGCAGGTTAAAACTAGTTCATGAGTGAATCCTCTCATTACTAGGTAGTTAAATCTGTAACACATCTCAGATTTCTCTACACCTTATCACATCAAATCTTCTCAAACAAACAAGCAATTAAAAAAAAAGGAATTTCGGTAACATCTACCTTAAAAGTGCTAGAGATCCACGTGCAACACAATTCACCAACCATCAATCTCTCATTTCAACAAAAACTCATCATCATTTTCACACAACTTCAACAAAGACTCATAAAGCAAAAATGGCTCAAACCCGATCACAGTAGAGGCAACGAGAAATAGAAAGGGAAGAAGAAGAAGAGGAAAATCTCAATGAATTTCAAGAAGCACTTGGAGGAAATGCAGATGATGAAAACCCAAGTACTCCCACTCCTACAACAATAGAAAGGGCTCAGCATAACCCTCTCTTTAACAGATTGTTTGACGAAATACTCAGGAGCAATGCGGATGCTCACTTTTTAAGACTTGCTCAAGAAGGAGCCAAACTCCCCTCTGACTTTGATCTTGCCCAATTAAGACAAGCATCAGAAAGACAAAGTCGCCATGAAGAGGAAAGAGGTAGAGATCCCATCAGATATAACATTCCTCGAGGTAACCCACCACCTCCTCCTCCTCCAAATGAAATGGAGATGTTGCGGCAACAAGTCGAGACTCTCGCCCAACAGCTTCATAGTGGTGTCAAGATTAACCAATTCTCACTCAATGACATCTGTCCCTATCCTTTTGATAGGAATCTTTACATGCCACCCTTTCCAAGAGGATTCGAAACACCCAAATTTGAAAAATATAGAGGAAAGGGGGATCCCCGCGATCATGTCTGAGAATTTCATTCCGCTTGTCTTGAAGTGGCATATGAAGACACCTACCTAATGCGCTTTTTTCCCCAAAGCTTGGGAGGAACAACCACATCATGGTTTTCCCGACTACTAGGAGGCATTAGAACATTTGAGGAACTCATCTAGAAGTTCCTAGCTCATTACTCTCATAACATTGAATGCGACATCACCATGGCTGATCTGTGCAACACCAAACAAAAACCAGGTGAACAATTCTCAGTATTCCTGCAACGATGGCGTCAAATGTCTAGCAGGCGTTCTCTTTAGTTACCTGAATGAAAACTAGTGGAAATATTCATTTCCAACTTAAACAAAGAAATGGAATTTCACCTGGATGTCAAAGACACAGACTCTTTTAATGATTTGATCACCAAGGGTTTAAAATGTGAACGGGCACTCATCAAGAAAGGACTCATCAAAATCTTTAATGAACCAAAAGATGGTCCTCACCCACACTTCAATAGCGATAAACCAAGCTTCTGGAATAAAAATAAGAATATCATCAACGATGGGGTGGTGGATTCCCGGACTATCCAAAATGCACAACCTGTGGTTCGGTTTGCAGGACAAAATCCTCCACCTTAGAATAACACAAATGTTCCTTCCAATCAAGGTCATATCACATCTCACAATGAACCAAGACCTTGTCAGCAAAAATAGAAATGCACATACACTCCCTTAGGGGAACCCATTGAAACAATGTTGCGACAACTCCTCTCTCAAAATTTGGTCACTCTACCTAAGCTATCAAACTATGAGCCTCAGGTCAAACCAGCATGGTGGAGAGATACTGAACACTGTGAATTCCATCAAGGAAGAGGGCACAAGACAAGTAATTGTCACCGATTGAAAGATCTCATTCAGGATCTTATTGATCGAGGAGAAATTGAAATTGAATGACATAACCCAAAAACAACCAATAATGATCATCTGATGTTCAAAAATCCACTTCCATCACAAGATCAAAGGGATCCTTCCACTTCCAGGCGAGGCAATGATACCACTGATTATACGCAGGCTACGTATAATTATACTGTAAATCATCTGTATGATGCCAATGAACAAGTTGCAACCATAACCTTCAAAAATCCCAACTCAAATTGCAATGTTGTTACGCGTTGCGGCAAAGTTACCATCAAGGCAGCTCCACAAGGCACCACCTCCATCCCAAAGCAGTACAATCTTGTGGAACAATTAGACAAAACCCCTGCGCTTATATCCATTTGAGAGCTTTTGCGTCTATCACCCTCTCATAAAACTATCTTGGATCAAGCACTCCAAGAGGCGTCAGTCCCTGCAAATCTGAATACGAACCAATTTCAAGCCATGGTTGGAAGTCTAAAGTCATCACCTTGTCTCACTTTTTCTGAAAGTGACAACTCTTCCTTCCAACAACTGCATAACGCCTCACTCCACATTGAAGGATTTATTAACCAGCATAGGATCAAGCGAGTCTTGATCGATAATGGAGCAGGCCTAAATATTTGTACACTGCAGTTGGTCACAACATTGGGATATGCGGTAGAATCAGTGGATCCTCGTCAGAAGATCACAATCAAATCCTATGACGATGCGGAGCGTTCATCCAAAGGAGCCGTGGTACTACCAATCCGAGTGGGCCCCGTGGTAAAGCATATCATTTGTCAGGTTCTAGACCATCCTCTGCCATACAATCTATTGTTAGGAAGACCTTGGATACATGCCATGCAAGCCGTTCCATCTACCTACCATCAATGTATCAAATTCCCACATAATGGTGTAGAGATCACAATTCTGGGTGATGCAAATCCCTTTGCATATTGCCATAATATCAACCATCAACCAGAGATTACCATTCCTAATAATAGAGAAGCCATTTCTTCCACATCATATATAAGTCTTGCCTCTCTTGCCCGTTCAAACACCACTATACCCAAGCAAGAAAAGCTTAAGATGAAGATCACAGAGGAAGGTCCTGGGGAATACAACTTGAGTCAACTCTTTTGTGTGGGACAAATGCCCACTTCTCCTAGAACGCATTGTAAACTATAGCAGATACTCCAGCAACCACTAAACATACTAGCATGTGCTTTGATGCCTTTCGTTCTTGGAAAGAGTCAAGAGGAAGAAACACAAGATGAGGACCTAGCGGAATGGATCTATAAGGATCCCATCACCACTAACATACCGCGAGTTATACTTCCTATGGATCAGTATGGCAAAGGCCTCCTCATTATGCAAAGAATGGGGTATGATGGTCAGAGTGCTTTGGGATATTGCAAACAAGGACGACATGAACCTCTACTACCAGAATTCAAGCCCAAAGGAAATACAGGCCTAGGCTTTGCAAAAGAGATCTTTCCTAAACTCAAGTTCAAAGGAAAACCCAGCAAACCCTTTTGTCAGCCTACTGCCAAAAGGCCACCTTTCATTATCAAAGCGGCATCAAGCACTATCCCAACTGCCCCACTGAGGCTCACAACCCCAACACAACTATCTCCAATACCACTCATCCCATCAAACGAACTCGTCATCCCATTAGCTGCACCATTAGTAGCAACAACTGTATCAGAACCCGCAACAACATCTATGGCACCAGCAGTTCCAGCAGAAACCACTGAGTCAATACTACCAATACTTCCCGTATCAGCTTCTTTAATCTCCATCAACCGCCCTGCAGCACCGATCATTACAAAGGTACATCAACCAATCACACCTGCAGTATTTAACTCAAAGGACATCCCAGTATGGTATAGCAATCGGATGCTGGAAAGTGATTCAGAGACCGACTCACATGAATGGGAATTTGATTTGGTATAGCTTAATACTTTAGATGAGGAAGACACATCACCACCTCCACCATGCAAAGACATCCCTATTTACGGAGAAGCATAGATAAAGACCACTTGGGTTCCTGAACTGGAAACATCTTCCACAGACCCTACGTCTCATCCTATGCCTGATTCTGATAGGGAGAGTACCATCAATGACCTTCACCATAACGTCTTAACCCTCACTGATACCTCTAACAAACTTAACCTAGTCGATGAAGTAATGCCCATTGTCCACCCTGAACTCATTGAATGGAACCAACCAAATCCCCCATGTCTTGACTTCTTCCAAAACGATGAGGCTATCATTGACTTTTTGGAATTAAGGGATAACCTACCAAGCGGGGATCACAAAGCTGGATTCACCATTGAACTTAATAGCGCAGCATACTTCGGGGCGGATGCCAAACCTTTCAGCTGCAAAAATATAACAATAAAACATGGATCTTCCAGTGAAAACCACACTGTGGCACTGTTTGATCTGACAAAAGTAAAAAGAAAGAGCGTATCCAACGGTGAAAACCTCTCTAAGGCGCCTGAGGATGAAGGGTTTGACATTCTCCCCAATAGTACACAACAGGAACGATCAACAATTCTCATTGAGGAAACCAAAGAGTACAATGTGGGGACTCCTGAAAAATCCTCATATCATACATCTGGCATCTCTTCTCACCCCAGAGGAACAGCCTAAATTTATAGAGTTCTTCCAGAAGTGTCAGATCAACTTTGCATGGTCATATGTAGACATGCCTGGGCTTGATCCTAATTTAGTCATGCATCACCTCACCGTAGCAGAAGGAGCCAAACCTGTCAAGCAGAAGCTTCGTAAAATGCATCCTCAGATTGCAGTGCTAGTCAAAACAGAACTCAAGAAACTCCTAGACGTTGGTTTCATTAGACCAATTGATTACACAGAGTGGATCTCCAATATTGTGCCTATCGGAAAACCAAAAGGGGGCATCCGCATTTGTACTGACTTCAGAGATCTGAATAAGGCATGTCCTAAGGATGACTTCCCCCTTCCAAATATTGACATCATAGTGGATCTAATAGGAGGACATGCCATGCTTTCACTCATGGATGGCTTTTCAGGATACAATCAAATAAAGATCGCACCAGAAGATCAGCATAAGACAACCTTCACCTATCCATGGGGCACATATTGCTGGAATGTAATGCCTTTCAGTCTCAAGAATGCAGGAGCAACCTATCAGAGAGAAATGACCACCATCTTCCATGACATGATGCATACCATGATGGAAGATTATGTGGATGACTTACTAGCAAAATCACTCACCAGAGAAGGACATCTCCACATCTTAGATAAAATCTTTGATAGACTGGAACAATACCATGTTCGACTCAACCCAAAGAAATGTGTCTTTGGAGTAACCTCCGGGAAACTTCTAGGATACATTGTCTCAAGCAAAGGTATTGAGGTCGACCCAGCAAAGGTAAAAGCAATCATGGATATGCCACCACCAAAGAATATCAGTCAGCTAAAGACATTACAAGGGCGACTTCAATCCATCCGAAGATTCATTGTACAATTGGCTGATAAGTGTCACCCATTCACACATCTACTACACAAGAACATCCGCTTTCAGTGGGATGCCCGATGCCAACAAGCATTTCAGACGCTTAAAGACTATCTAATGAATCCACCATTGCTAATGCCACCCGATCCAAGTAGACCGTTGTTACTTTATATCTCAGCAACAAGTACAACATTGGGTGTACTATTGGCACAACATAATGCAGAAGGCAAAGAGTGTGTTGTATACTACATCTCTCGCACACTGGTGGGCTATGAACTCAATTACACACCTATTGAGTGAGCTTTCCTAGCAGTAATCCTGGCAGCTACTAAATTGAGGCACTATCTGTTAACACATAAGGTACAACTCATTGCAAAAATTGATCCACTCAAGTATTTACTCAGCAAAGCAACATTGACAGGTCACTTGGCCAAATGGGTGATGATTCTAAGTGAATTTGACATTGAGTATGTGGACCGAAAGGCTATCAAAGGTCAAGTTATTGCAGATCAATTGGCCGATGCACCCCTCACAGGCGATCATCCTCTTATTTCCAATTTTCTAGATGAAGAGATATTCATGATCACAATAGCACATCCATGGAAACTATATTTTGATGGGTCATACACTAGGCATGGCTCGGGGGTAGGCATTCTATTTATCACACCCCAAGGTGATAGCATCCCGAAGTCTTACAAGCTCACATTCCCATGCACAAACAACATAGCAGAATATGAGGCCTTGATCATAGGACTCAGGCTAGCTGTACAATGGAAATTACAAGAACTGCAAGTATATGGCAACTCAGAACTGGTCATTCGACAAGCAACCGATGAATATCAGACTAAAGATGATAAACTCATGCCATATAAGCAAATGGTGGACAGTCTAAAGACATCATTTGCTACTATCACTTTTGAGCATATACCAAGAGATCAGAATCTAGCTACTGACGCTATGGCTACCATCACATCTCTCCTAGATCTTCCACAAAATTCAACACGCTATGAGTTCTTGGTCGAATAGCTTTGGATTCCCGCTTATGATATCCTTGAGTCCGAGATGATATGTCGTCTTGTCGGTTCTGAATCCCCATGGTACGGTGAGTTCTACACCTATCTTCGCGATCACACCCTTCCTCCCAACCAATCGAATAACCAACGTAAAACCTTCATTCGTCAAACTGCTCGATATACCATTATTGCCGAAACCCTATACCGACACGGTCTTGATGGTACTCTCCTTCGATGTCTGGAACAAGATGAGATAACAAAGGCTTTGGAAGAGGTACATGAAGGAATTTGTGGAACCCATGCAAGTGGTCCATCACTAGCCAAGAAACTCCTGTGCAATGGATACTATTGGCCATCTATGGAAAAGGATTCCTACTACTTTGTTAGGAAGTGCAAGAAATGCCAAGTTCATGGCGACCTAATACATGCACCCACCCAGGAACTACAACCAATCATGACACCATGGCCTTTCTGTCAATGGGGCCTTGACCTTGTGGGTAAAATCCATCCATCTTCATCCAATGGCCATAAATTCATTATTACCGCCACCGAATATTTCACAAAGTGGATCGAAGCTATTCCACTTACCCAAGTCACCGGCAAGCAGATCGCCTCATTCATCCTCAACTACATCATCTGCTGGTATGGTGTACCCATGTCCATCGTCACAAATAACGGTCTTCCTTTCAAAAATCAGGATGTCCGTGAACTTTGTGAGAAGTTTCATATCCAACACCGCTTTTCCACCCCCTATTACCCACAAGGCAATGGTCAGGCCGAAGCATCAAATAAGAACATATTAAGAATCCTTAAGAAGACAGTCAATGATGCCAACCGTGATTGGCATGTTCAACTAAATCCAGCACTATGGGCATATCGAACTAGCATTCGAACCCCTACAGGTGCAACTCCTTATTCATTGGTCTATGGTGCAGAAGCTATCTTGCCTATTGAGGTCGAGATACAATCATTACGGGTTTCCTTGCATAATCTGATAGATGACGAAGCATATAGAGTGTCCCGTCTTCAGGACTTAGAGTTACTTGATGAAAAGAGACAAGCTGCATAAAACCATCTCAAAGCCTATCAGTAGCGCATGAGCAGAAGCTACAATCACCGAGTTAGACCTCGTACATTTGAAGTAGGTGATCTTGTTCTATGAGAGAATCCTCGCAATCAACCAAACAGAGAACATCAGGGCAAGTTTGAATCAAACTGGTTGGGTCCATATGTTGTCACTACTGTATTTGGGTCTGGGGCATATCTGTTGGCTACATCAGAAGGAGAACCACTTGCAGATCCAATCAATAGCATGCACCTCAAATGGTTTTATACCTAAGGTGTACAGAGCATTAGGCTCCCCTGCATACTAGAAAATACCAAAAACATTCAGAGAAATGTCCTGAAGAAATACAAAAACATTCAAAAAAGTAAAGAAAAATCATGCATCCAAACGGTGAACAACCACCCCGGTGGCACCTTGGGTAAGTATGATGGTGAAAACCTAGCAAACAGGCGCCACTCATAAAGGCTCTAACTCCATTGTCTTTCAAACTTGTTGCGATTACATCTACTTCATACATACATCCATCCGTCCAAAACCATGGCTTGTTATTTCTCTGCAAATATGATAAATACTGCATGCATCTTGCATCCCGCTTGTTTATAGTCATGTCTAAAACTGGGGGCAATGCCCTTAACCTATTGATGGAAGTGGATTCTACATTGTATTATGATTCATTAAGTTCTTCATTCAAGCAATCATCAAAATACCAAAAACATTCAAAAATATCTCGCAAAAATACCAAAAACATTCAAAACAATTCAAAATCCAAAAACATCAGAAAACATCGAAAAACACACAAAAACATGGCAACACCTTGTACATACTCCTCTGTGCAGATACCAAGACAAACATTGACAAAATACTCACACAAATGACCATTTATCAATCGACCACACAATCAACATCAACACTCAAAATTGTCTTCAACAAGGATGCATCCTTCCTTACCAAAACAAAGACAAGATGACATTTTCTTTGACAAGAAAATTATGTTAAGCTATCAAATACTTGGTTGATTTGTGAGTACAATCATTTGTTTATCCGTATTGGGATCTTTCAGCATTATTTTGTATCATTTACACATTATTTCCGATGAAGTTCTGGGGCATGTACTAATGGTGTCTACGTGGGAAGTTCACTAAGCTACGTGATCTTATGCCAAATACAGTCATAGATCATTACGGCTTGCTGACTACAACGTATACCTCGACCATATGGGCATGAACCATTACCAAGGATCCATATTCTTTATTCTTTATGTATATACTATTTGTTTGCAGGTACACTGCTCATTCTTTGGTTCCTCCTCATCCAAATTGGATAAAGGTTTTTATCTCTTAGTACGGTATGCACTTGTCTCAGGATATGATCAACCTAAGATCAAGGAGGACGATCCAAGTCATGCATGAACGGAGATAATCCTTGTTTGTTCCACAAGCAATACTCTGGTCGACTTGACCCTTATATCAAGTCATTTGTATTAACTTGCTATATAAAATCCATGAAAGGAATACTCAGGTCATCTTGAATCATTATGTCAAAATGCTTGTATTCTCTTCCAACATTTTAAAGCTCAATGATGAAAATAGAGCACTATGGATCATCATTTCATCTCATCTGTTTATATATTGCATTACCGTTGCATATCACCCATCCATTTACTCCTTCATATATAGGACTTTTTATGCAAAAATGACCATTAAAGCTGGTCTTGGATACAATCACAACTGAGTACTCTGATACATCATCAATGCATCATGCAAAGTCTTAAAAAAATCTTGCATTCCTCATGGTCATATCATCATCGCATTTAGTTGCATCTCGCATTAAAAACATTCATGTCATTGTTTAACTTAACATTGCATATAGTTCATTTTTGACATTAGTTTTCATTAATCATTTGCATCATTGCATCAATCATAAATACGTAGATTTATTCATGAGATTAAATTGTCTTTAATTGTTTTAAATCATTTATTAGGCATTCATTTAGTGTCAATTATCCATTATCATCTTATCATCTTTTATCATTTATTATTGCATACATTCATTTATCCATTTAGTGAAAAAGTGCCTTCATTCCTCCATTAACTAAGTATCCTCTTATGCTCATTTTTAGGATTCCTTCACATTGCATTCATTTATCCTCTTTTTAATTGCATTAAGGTGCAATTATTAAACACATTAGTTATAGTATCATCACATTATCATTTGTACTTAAATCATATTTAAGCATTTAGAATCATAAATCCATTTGTTTATTAAACATTGGTTCATACCATTTTTTTTATATATATATTCACTTTCCAAATGCATTCATTTAACACATTATCATATAAACATTTGTACTTTACATTTTGTTTATCCATATTTGCATTCCTATAAACATTAGTACCATACCATTTTATATATCCATTTTCCAAACGCATTCATTTAACACATTATCATATAAACATTTGTACTTTGCATTTTGTTTATCCATATTACATTCATCTAAAGACATCTAGATGCATATTCATACATAACATCATTCATTCGACCATTGCATTAACACCATCACATAAATCATCTCATCATTATATTGCAATAGGAGACACCAAAAAGAAATCTTGTTCATAAATCATCATAAGCATACATCATCATCATGACATTACATACATAAAAGCATTACATTAAAAATCAAACAAATCATACATATATAAACCTGCATTCATATGTTAGTATCATCATCAAAACCTGCATATAAGGAACATCTCATCACATGCATACATATACACATATCCATCTAAGCAATAAACTCATCATCCTGCATAAACATCCATACATAATCAGATGCATATCATCAACATATGGGCTCTCCTCATATATATCATCTCATATATCAGAGTACAATGAAGTCTACAAAAATTGGCTACCAAGAGCCATCCAAGATACAGTCCACAAAATAAATACATATATGCATGAATGCTCTCTCAAATGCCGCTCTGGCTTGATGCTGTCCTAACACCTCCCCCTGCTCCACCACTGGTGCCTACACCACCTGATCCATCTCTCCATGGAGGCCTCATCGAACCACCACTCCCTCCTCCATCCCCCGATCTCTCCCTCCGCAGCGAACCCATCACTCCCCCACTGCTCTGCACCCTCTGCGATCACTCTGATCTCACCTGCCGCATCTGTGAATAGCTGAGAGCTCGCTGACTCACTGGCACCACCTACTCATATAACCCCTGCCAGTACTCTATCTCAGCCTGAGCTCACCGCATCTCCCTCATCACCTCCCCTGAAGGCCCCTGTGCTCCAATCCGCACTCTCTCCTACAGCTCCGCCAATCTCTCCACTGTAGTATCTCTCTCCCGCAGCACCACCATCAGCTCTGACTCCCGTGCAAATAGCTGCACATCCCTAGCTGCCACCTCTGCCTCCAAATCCTCTATCCACGTCTGCAAGCATACTATAATGTGGTCCCGCAAATCTCCAGTGGCTCCCTCCCCTGTGTCCATAGCTGCCTCCCCTACACCTCCCTCTCCAGAAGTCCCCTCCCCTCTGTCCATGGGGATCTCCCTCTCCATCCCCCTCCCACTCAGCTGCACTCCTCTTAGAATCAATGGTCCCTATGAGATCTGTAGAGGCAGTCCACCTCTCCCTCTCCGCTGACTCCGCATCCCCAATCCTCCTCCACCTCCTCCACCTCCTCCTTCACCACCTCCTCCATCTCCTCCTCCACCACCTCCTCCATCTCCTCGACCTCTTGCCCTCCTCCGTCTCTGTCCCCTCTCATCCTCAAACGCTGGGATCGGCTCTGTAGGATCCGATATCCGTAGGATCGGGTGCGCTGCTCGGTACTGCGTGTAATCATTTGTAACCCCTGCATCAACGACCCTCAGTCGTAGGTCCCATGGCCTCACCTGTAGTGTCCAAAACTCTTCCAGTGCCTGATCATAAGGTAGCACTGGACCCCATGCATACCTCTCCTGAATCACCCATGCATACTCTCCAGATCCACTAGGCAGTCCCTGCTGCCGTCCAAACTGCCTCATCACTCTCCCAGGCACCTGTCTCTCCACATGATATGCAGTCCTCCCAATGAGGAATCGAGTCATGAAAACATAAGGTAGTGCCTCTACATCATCCTCCCATGGCTCACACTCTAAGTATGGCCGCCATATCACTGCATCAAGATCATCCAGCGCCCGCTGCCACCACTCTAATTTCCCCAAGTGGGGCTGACTCATCATACCACTGTACATAAACATGTACGACTGATCCACCGCACGGAATCTCAGACTCACCGGTCGAGTCACTGGTAGGTGCTCCCAAGCCCAAATGTGTAGCAGCATCATGCCCACTACTAAGGAACCTCTCCCTCGGTACACTACCTCATGGAGCTCCTGATACATGTGCGCTAGCACGCATGACCCCCATGCAAATCGGGTCCCCTCGGTCATCATCATCTCGATAACCTGTCCCCATCCCATCGCCAACCCATGTGACCGCCTGTTTGGACACAGCAGTCCTCCCACAATCCCTGACAAAATTGTTGGAAGAGGCTCATATAGTGCCGCTATATCCTCCCAAGCAATGGAGCCATCATCAATAAATACATCCTCATCAAATATCCTCTGCACTGCCACAGTCCCCCAGGATCTATCATACGTGACCAGCTCTCCTCGAATCAGAATCCGTAGGATGCGCCACACATCCTCCAACGTCATAGTCATCTCCCCCTGTGCCAAATGAAAGGTGCACGTCTCGCTGTGCCACCGCTCCGCCAGTGTTGTGATCAATCCGTGATTCATACGAATCACAGGCATGTGCATCACCTCATAAAGACCCGTCGCTGCAATACAATCAATCTCTGCTTGGGTCAATCGGTCTCGTAACCCTTGTGTCCCAGGATGGCGCTCGCGTAGCTGCAACATGCGCAGATCCTCCTACACATGAACATTCATCAATCACCATCAGTTGTTTTGTTTTCAAACTTTCTTAAGTTTAAACCTAGACTATCATCAGATACTTTGATCAAGTATCTTCGGGTCTCAACAGGTAAGCAATCATGGCCACCTAGACTTTAACAGGCATTTATCCTAACAAATGACCTAAGTCTCATCATGCTGCTATGGTTCAAAATAGCTCCCACTTCACTTCGCCATCCATCAATCATTGGCATCAGGAGATTTTTCTTCATTCAAACTGGGGCATCTTTTTATCCTAAGACAAAAGTGCTAGTATAAAAACAAAAGCGCTAGTTTTTCAACAATAGTGCTACAACCCTAACAAAAGCGCTCAATACGCTATACAAAAGCGCTACAACTACAAACACGCTAAAACAACTGCACAATAGCACTCTTAAAAACAATAGCGCTCAATTAAGCCCTCAATAGCGCACCGTCTCAAAGAGGGATACTGTAGTCACACAAATCTGTCCAGCTTAATTAAATAAATATTCGCTATTTATTTGATTAAAAATCCACTAGCCATCAATTAATTAAATTAATATTTAATTAATTCATCCCCAAACATTCTTCTATTTATTAAATAAATTATTCAATTTATTTTAATTAATTCATTAAATCAAATTCACAATCAATTAAATAAATAAAATCTATTTATTTAATTAAATCCCCTTTTCCTCTTTTAAATAAATTAAATAAAGAATTTATTTAAATCATTATCCCCCCCCCCACTTGCATTTTCCTACAAATGCAACTTGCACACATTTATTGAAATAAATGAATTTTTATTTTAATAAAATCCTATTTTCCCTCACCCACCAAATCCACTTGCAAAACCTAATCCCCTTCTAGATTCTTCTAACCCCCTTCCATCTAGCCTAATCCATCCCCTAATTATTGTCACATTCCTAAGCAAAATGGAGTCACTTCTCAAAGACTCCAAAGTCTTTCAAAAGCATTTAATGCTTTGTGTGTTCAACAAATTAACCCTCAAAGTCTTCAAAGACCACTAAAGGCTCTTACATGACCATTTATGGCTCTTACATGACCCCCAAATATTTATTGTTTTGACCATATTCATCCATTTCACATTTGCACAAGAGTTTATCCATTGGATAAAAGCTTTATTCTTTGAATAAAGATTTTATTCATTCAACCAACCTTGACTCTAAAATCCCAAGGTCATATCAGGCATTTAATGCTTATTCCCTCTCCTCTCAACCTATCTCACATTGACACTTGTCATCCTGGGATTGGGTTGAAAGCCCTCACATGGATTTGAAATCATTCAATCCTGACCCTTGTTGAGATTGCTCAATCTCAACCATCCATTGCTCCATTTTTCCTATAAATAGAGCCCATTTCTTCATAATCCAAATCCTGAAAACTTGTATGCATCTAAGTTATAGACAGTTTAGAGAGCATTTTTAGCATTATCATCTAATATCTTGTTATTTTGGTTAAAATACATCAGTTTAGCATCAATAGCATAGCATTAGCTTTTTATTTCACATTCAAAGCTCAATACTACAATCTCAATCCTCCATAAGCATCCATAGTGCAAAAAGCTGCTGAGAGCTACACTATTTTGGAACTTGGAGAGGAGAGGAACAAGGGAGAAAGGAACCAAAACCATGCTAAGAGGCATTTGGAGATGCCTCATTATCTGTGCTTCTTTAGTTAGATATATTAGCATGTTTTTAGCATCTCTCTTGATATGCCTTTTTAGATTAGTTTTTGATTGACTAACGCTAACAATCTAACGGTTTTGTGTCTTTTTGTGTTGTTGATCATTTACTAACCTTGTGCCATTTAGGAGGGTCTCAGATACCTCTTTTGAAATATTAGTATTATTAATATTTGGTAGAACTTGTTTTAAATATTTAGTAGAAAATGCTTTGGCATCATCCAAATCTTGCTCCTTAGGAAACACGATAAGTGAAGCTTGATAGAAATTTAGAATGCTTCTTAATTCCTCATTTGATAGAGTATTTGAGTATAAAAATTGTCCAAGGAAGCTCACTACTTTCGGAAGGACTTGAAGGTTGAGGTGCACTTGTAGGATGAGACTCAATGCCTCATGACAAGATACAAAGAAATTGTTGGGAAGACTCACTATCTCTAAGCAAGGTACATGAATATATGAATCAAGATGAAATAAGCTTTTACAAACAATGTCCCCAATAATGTCTAAGTATGCAGTTGTCCTTGAATCTTTGTCTCAAGTGACCAACTTCAAAACAATCACTACACATTGGCTAAATTTTGCATCACATACATTGCAATTAATATGATCATGTAAGTGCATACACATATGCTGATCCACACACTCATGCCACTCATTTAGAGTAATTTGATCTTATACATATATCATCCTTTTCACCATAAAAAATCAATTAGGTCAGCCAAAACAAGGTATATTTTAGAGTTTATCTCCAAATTATATAATAACATAGTTTGAACCTCAAACAATTATTAGTTATTAATATAATTATAAGAATTAAAGTTAAGAAAATATGATATTGACAGTATCATCAAAAAAAAAGTATTTGGGCACTTACATGATGAATTGAACTAAAACTCTCATAAAGAAGGAAAGAAAAATAAAAGAAAAAGTAGTTGACACAACTTACTAGTTTGTAGACATTCGGGCCATGTAGCTAGTGTTGGCATTGAATTGTCATTGATGACAACCGGTATAGGATGGCTACTAGTATAAGAGATGTATGTGCAACACTATCATTGATGCATATCGGATGTGATGTCTTTGATGTCACCTAGTATTGCAGGTCACCGGTAAGGGAGAGAATGTCATTCAACACAATGGCCATTGGAGTCACCAGTACACAAGTTAGTGTTTGACTTGTGTTGGAGATATGGAAAGGACACTGGTATGATATAACAACTGGTAAATGATGACATCTGCAAGAGAGCATGATGTTGGTCATTTGATTATGATGAAGAGGGGGAATGTTATCTAAATCACATCAACACCAAGAGAGAATTATGTGCAAGCCACCAGTATGTTGTGTGGATGAAGAACAACATGACTCCCATTGTATGAAGAGAATAGTGACAGTAAGAGTGCCCAAACCTGATTGCATGTCCCTATTTGAAGATATGCTTCTCAAATAGGGAAGCCACATTGATACAATGTCGGATGCAGATGACAAGGATCCACTCCCACCAGTAAGTGGAACTTATCTACTATTATGCAAAGTGTGCATCATAGTTTTGTGAGATAAGACAGAAGAGTTAAAAGCAGGTTCTTGAAGGCTCACACCGGATCTACCGATGAATCACAAAGATGCCTCAAGTGCATGAAATCAAAGATATGCACTAGACGGACAAAGAAGACAAAATGAGGTACCAAAACAATTGAAGTGTGATGGGTTTGTCACCTTGACAAATTGGTTGAGATATGGTCCGGGCTGATGATGAAGAAGACAAGGCTACATCAACTGTAGATAGAGAATGCAACCAATATATAGATGCCTTAGAAGGAAACAGTTGAAGGTTGATGACATGGTGTCATCAAGGGTGCCTATCGCTAAGTATGAGAATAGGTGAGAGAGAAAAGAGGCTAAGTGATGTGCTCTTTTTGGATGAAGATGAGAATGTGGTGGATTGATATGTCTGGCAACCGATAAAGGTGCTCCACCAGAAGAGATGCCAAGTGCAAGGTGATGGCAAACCAGTTAGGGTATAACCGATAGGGTTAGCGAGCTGGTAGATGAACCCGGTAATGGAGTTGGTTGGTGATCCTACCCAAACTGATACAAATGACCTAGTAAAGATGGATGCCAAAAAAGGAGACATGTGGAGGTGAAGTGGCATGCATGCACATGTAGACATGTTGAGTCGGTAAAGTATCAGACGACAAGGTAGATGGTGTCAGGTCGATATTTATGTCAACTGTGTGATTCACAGGACGTGCAACAGAGGTTTGTAGCTTGAGGTCAGATAGACAACAGAGATCCTAGTGTGACTATTTGATCAGATTGCGGTAGGTAAAGGAAACTGTGAGACCATTCTTGGTGATCGACCAAGAGATCCGCCAACAAGTTATTTGTAGGCTAGTAAATGAGGAACACGTTCTAGAAGGCATATCAATGGCGGGATTGATTCATGAGTTGCAGTTCATCAACCAAGAGCACCAAATCACAAGAGATATGATTGAATTTTTCTCAGATTGAGGTCAAAGAAGACACCCTAACCGCCCAAAATTTGAATTGGCTTTTGGCAGGAAAACTAGTTTATAAATATGCAAGCCAAAATCAATGAAGCTTGTCACTGGATGAGAGGGCATTGTTGCTGAAGAAGTGAAATTAGTCAAGTGATCACAAAGAAGAAGAAGAAGAGACAGAGTGTGAGGAAGAATAGGGTTGAAGTGTTCAATCGACAACAAAGAGAGAACTGACAGTCAGCCATTGAGTCTGACAGAGGAGAAAACCGATAGTGATAGAATTGGCAAAGAAGAATAGTAGAAGACTAAAAAGAAGGAAAATAAAGAACCGACAGAGGAGTAGTGTAGCAGTGAGAACTGATAGAGAGAAGAACTAACAGAGAGTGAACCAACAAAGAGAGAATCGACAAAGAAGAGTAAGGGAGTGAACCGGTGAAGGCGCAACAAACAGTAAGATTGCAATAGGAGATAAGATTGTAGCCATGAGAGGGTGAGCAAAGAATTGAAAAAGTATTAGAGAGAGGAGAACCCGTAGAGAGATTTGCAGAAGAGTTACAAAATTCATTTGCAACAAGACTATTACTTTTGTAATTGAATATGTTCATTGAAGATCACCGAGTTGGAGCTCGGTGCAGGGGTTGTAGCTCCTTGTTTGGTTCCCTAAATCAGGGGTTGGTTTCCTAAAAATTATAATCAAAGTTTCATTGTGAGGCTGGATTGGAGCAATTGACTCTATCAATGTTTTTCACTGAGGTTTTTCCCATCCTGGGTTTTCCTCATATATGTTGGTGTTATGTGATGTCCCTTTCATGTGTGATTGCATTTGTGTTAGTCTCCCCTCTAACCAGTAAGTTATATTTCTATTATATTTGATAACCGACATACACACATAGGATAGTCAAAGGGAAAAGTTTGGAAACCACTGATTCACCCCCCTCTCAGTGGCACATTATGTCTAATAATTGGTATCAGAGCCTAGGTTCTCGGTTAGACAAGCTTTCTCCATCTTGGGTAGATTCTGGCTTAAGGATACAATGGTTTGTTTAGTGTCAATCCCAACTCTAGTATTTGATGGTTCAAACTATTCTATTTGGAGTTGTAGAATGGAAGTCTACCTATCCTACTTGGGGTTTGATGTGTGGATGTCTGTTGTAAATGGCTGCCCTATTAAAGTTAGTTCTCCCACCGATTCTGATGTAGAAAGAAGAAACTAGTGCAATGAAGAAGCTATGAAGTCTATATTTAGTGGTCTCTCTAGTGATGTTTCTTCCTAGGTGGAAAGGTGTAGATTAGCAAAGAGCTTATGGGATAGATTAAAGAAGCTCTATGGAAATGAGCCTACTACTATAAAACCAGTTTGTGAAGACAAGATGAGAAATACAACTCATGTATATGTAGATGATGAAGGCAGATCTGTTAGCAACTGGAACAATAATGAATAGAGAACCCATCTCTTCATGGATCAAGAATTAGAAGATGAGAGGCACACATATGAGAATGATCATGCAGATGACTCCTATCAGCAAGATGTGTTTGGCAGTGATAGTGAAGGTGAAGAAGAAGAGGAAGAAAAAGTTGATCTTGAAGGATAATTTGTAAATGCACTTGAAGAACTCAATAGAGTAAGAAATGATTACAAGTTATACAAGAATGTTGTTGTTGTGGAGTAGAACCGACTGGTCAAATGCCTTGAAGAATCTAAGAGATGCATCTTAGAGTTGAAGAATCAACAAGAAGACAAAAAGGAGTGCAGGTGTAAAGATCTAGCATCTGAGCTAGAAGTAAAAGATAAAGAACATCAGAAATGACCTTGAGAAATATCACGATGAGCTCAAGGTGAGAATATGATATGATGACAACAGTGATGCCTTGTACAAATATTGAAAAATAAATAGCACGCCAAGGAAACTAAAGGATTAGGAAGTGGTGTTGATGAATTCTCCACTAGCAGGAATGTCCCCCACAATGACATTCTGTTTGTCTCCTCAAATGGAGGGAACAAGGGAAAACCCTTCAAATTTAGAGATTCTCCCCAGAAGAAGGTTGATCTAACCTCAACTGGTGAATAATTGAAGACAAGGATGAATACCTATGTTTCAAGGAGGAATAATGCAGACCCTAAAGGAAAAGGGAAGATGGGAGAAGACAACTTCACCAGAAGCAAGAACATGAGAAGACAACAAAGAAGACCTTCTATTGGTAGAGGACAAGGAAATACTATCGCCCATATGATAGAGCATGTGTGGGAAAAGAAGAGATCAGATGGAATAGTTGCAAAGGATGGTCAATCTAGGATCCATCCTCGGAGAAGGAGATACTAGACCAGTAAGATATCCCCATGCACTACAGAATATGTTTGTAAGTTATATACCTTCCTTCTCCAGTTACTGCTTTGCATGTAATATTTTTGGCCATAGGGAAAAATAATGTAAAAAGAGATCTAGAAGGAACAGTCTAGGATCTCATAGAAATCATACATATGAGCAAAATGTATCAAGGAGTAGAAGCATGCATATCCCCTCTCTCGGTTATACAAATAGTGTTTCTTATAACTATAATAGATCTGGCCATAGAAGTTATGAAAGCAGGGAGAATAACTCACAACTCTATAGAAACCAGTGGAACAATCATGCTCAGTATAGTGGCAGTTATAGAAGATATGAGTAGCAAAGACCTGCATGGAACCAAAGGAGAAATATCCCTGCAGGATTAAGAGGTCCACCGGTTTCGGTTGCTGGTCACAACAACATGACCAAAATAAGATGGTCTAACCGGTATGTTAGAAGGTTCCCTAATCATGAGGCTGGGATGGATGCTGGGTGCTAGTATAGCACTACTTCTGGTTATGTGGAAGAATCTAAAAATGCAAGGACCCATCAGCAGAAGAAGGTAAGACCTTCTCCCAAGACAAAAAATGAGAAGAAGAATGCAACCAAATAGGTATGGAGGGAGAAGTAAGAAGATGCAACTATGGACCGACACTATGCATTCAATGCATAGGTGATATGTCCTAGGGATTAAAGGAGATGCAGGACCTTAGGGGGACTAGTACACTAGCCTTATCATTCACCCCCTTAGTGAAGAAGGATAATTGGAAGAACAAGTTGTTGCTGGCATGAAAGAAGGAAATGAGAAGATAAGTGTGTGTAGTGGCTACCTTTGCTACGCACCTGCAGATGAAGGATGGCTCACTACTACATGTGTCAATGGATGACAAATTAACAATTGGTATCAAATGCAATGTGACACAAAATGTTAGGAGTTACAGGAAGGTGGTCTAGTAGTGATGATGGACCGATATAAGAAACTAGTATGTGCAGGATGTTACTGACATGAATGCTAATAGGTACTTGCAGGTTACGTAAGAGAATGAGGTTTGAGATCATTTCATTAGCCCCGATAGCATGAAATGAGGAGTTTATGTCTCAGGTGGTGCTGATGAAGACCTAAATGACATATGTTGGCCTGATTGTTGATCATGAAGGCTTGCATGTGTTGGGTAACCGTTTTGATTTATGGCATGGTGATGATATTATATGGCATTGTGTACATCCAGGATCATGTCATAGGTTGTGGTATATATAATGGAGCTGATAGATCATCAAAATGATCACTTATGCACAACTCAACTGGTATAAGGTGAAGATTGGAGATCTTATTTCAGACCTGACCAAAAATGTGGACTTGAGATGTATGAATTAGGGGGAGTTCAAGTGCTCATGATGCAGATCCTACATTATTTAACTTATGGGGGTACTGGCTACTTGAAACTATAAATGATAGAAATTGTTGTAGGAATACCCAAGAGAATTTCTTGATTAAGGGTATCTTGGTATCAGACCAATTGGTAGCACTCATAGTACAATCACATTTGATTCTCAAGATCAATTGGTATCAGATGGGAGATGATGTAGTCTCATCAACATGTATGATGTACTCACTGACACATGTGATTTCAATTTGTTTCAGTCTTGCATATGCATTATTCCTCTGGTTTGCATATACACTTGGTTGCTGAAAAATTGGTGTTAGTTGATGGTTGAGCCCTCCATCTCAAATGATGTGATTTGAGAGGATGCAAAGTATGAAGGTTATAGGAGCAGATGCATCTGGTAGAGAAAAAAGAGAGAAAACCTAATAGTGCCCTTTGCAATTGTTGTCAAAGGGGGAGAGAGATTCTATAGTATACTGGATACTACATGTTTGAGAATCCATGGATCACACAAAGGGGGAAAGAGAATAAATAGTGTGTTGGATACTACATGTGTTGACATCAATGCCAAAGGGGGAGATTGTTGACATTGAGTTGTCATTGATGTCAACTGGTATAGGATGGCTATTAGTATAAGAGATGTATATGCAACACTATCATCGATCCATACCGGATGTGATGTCTTTGATGTCACCTAGTATTGCAGGTCACCGGTAAGGGAGAAAATGTCATTCAACAAAATGGCCATTGGAGTCACTGGTACACAAGTTAGTGTTTGACTTGTGTTGGAGATATGGAAAGGAGATTGATATGATATAACAATTGGTAAATGATGACATCTAAAAGAGAGCACGATGATGGTCAGTTGAGTGTGCTGGAGAGGGGGAATGTTATCTAAATCACATCAACACTGGAAGAGAAGTATGTGCAGGCCACCGGTATGGTGTGTGGATGAAGAATAACATGACTACCACCAGATGAAGAGAAAACTGATAGTAAGAGTTCCCAAACCAGATCACATGTGCATGTTTGAAGATATGCTTCTCAAACAGGGAAGCCATATTGATGTAATGTCAGATGCAGATGATAATGATCTAGTCCCACCGGTAAGTGGAACTTATCTCCTATTATGAAAAGTGTGCGTCATAGTTCTGTGAGATAAGACAAAAGAGTTAAAGACATGTGCTTGAAGTCTCACACTGGATCTACCGATGAATCATGAAGATTCCTTGAGTGCATGAAATCAAAGATATGCACTGGATCGACAAAGAAGGCATAATGAGGTACCTGAACTAATGAAGTGTGATTGGTTTGTCACCTTGACAAACCGGTTGAGATATGGTCTGGGCTGATGATGAAGAAGACAAGGCTACAACAACTGCAGATAGAGAATACAACTGGTATGTAGATGCCTTAGAAGGAAATAGTTGAAGGTTGATGACTGGTCTAATCAAGGGTGCCTACTGGTAAGTATGAGAACCAATGAGAGAGAAAAGAGGCTAAGTGATGTGCTCCTTTCTGATGAAGATGACCATGTGGTGGATTGATATGTTTGGTAACCGGCAAAGGTGCTCCACCAAAAGAGATGCCAAGTGTAATGTGATGGCTGATCGGTTAGGGTATAACCTGTAGGGTTAGCGAGGCGGTAGATGAACATGATAATGTAGTTGATCGGTGATCCTATCCAGACCGACATAGAAGACCTAGCAAAGATGGATTCTGACAAAGGGGCCACATGGACGTGAAGTGGCATTCATGCACTAGTAGACATGTTGAGTCAATAAAGTATCAGGCGGTGAGGCAGATGGTGACACGTTGACATTTATGTCGACTGCATGATTCACAGGACGTGAAGCAGAGGTTTGCGACTTGAGGTTAGATGGATAGCAAAGATCCTGGTCAAACTGTTTGACCAGATTAAGGTAGTTAAAGAAAATTGTGAGACTATTCTTGGTGATCAACCAAGAGATCCATCGATAGGTTATATGCAGGTTGCTAAGTGAGGAAGACGTGTTTTGGAAGGCATGCCAATGATGGGATTGATTGACGAATTATAGTTCATCAACAAAGGGGATCAGATCTCAAGAGATCTGATTGGATTTTACTTGGCTCGAGCTCGAAGAAGAAACCCTAACCGCCCAAATGTTGAATTGGCTTTTGATAGGAAAACCAGTTTATAAATATGCATGCCAAAATCGATGAGTCTTGTTGCTAGATGAGAGGGTATTACTGCTAAAGAAGTGAAATCAATCAAGTGCTCACAAGAAGAAGAAGAAAAGACTAATTGTGAGGAAGAATAGGGTTGAAGTGTTCAACCGACAACAAAGAGAGAACCGACAGTCAGCCGTTGAGTCTGACAAAGGAGAAAACTTAGAGTGATAGATCCGGCAAAGAAGAATAACATAAGACTACAAAGAAGGAAAACAAAGAACCGACAGAGGGTAGTACTGGTAGAGAGGAGTAGTGTAGCAGTGAAAACCGACAAAGAGAAGAATTGAAAGAGAGTGAACCGACAAATAGAGAATCGACAAAGAAGAAGAAGAGACTGAACTAGTGAAGGTGCAATAGAGAGTAAGGTTGCATCAGGTGATAAGATTGCAGCCATGTTAGGGTGAGCAGAGAACTGACATATTATTGGAGAGAGGAGAACCAGTAGAGAGATTTGTAGAAGAGTTACAAAATTCATTAGTAATAAGACTATTACTTTTGTAATTGAATATGTTCATTGAAGAGCACTGAGTTGGAGCTCGATGCAGGGGTTGTAGCTCCTTGGGTTGGTGCTCTAATTCAAGGGTGGGTGCTCCTTGGGTTGGTTCCCTAAACATTGTAATAAGAGTTTCATTGTGAGACTGGATTGGAGTAGTAGACTCCAACAACATTTCTGACCGAGGTTTTTCCCATCTTGTGTTTTCCTCATATATGTTAGTGTTATGTGATGTCCCTTTCATGTATGATTTCTTTTGCGTTAGTATCCCTCTAATCGGTAAGTTATCTTTCTCTTAGATTTGATAGCCAGTATACACACATAGGATAGTTAAAGGGAATTTTTTTGGAAACCACTAATTCACCCCCCTCTCAGTGGCACATTGTGTCTAATAGCTAGTAGTTGGACAATCAAGGTAGGTGAATTGCTCAAAGGAAATAAAAGAAGATAAGAGAAATAAAAGATAAGATGATAGACAACAATGATGCTTGTTTGACTTGATAAGAACATTTATCTTGGTGTGCAAGATTCTATCACTATTGTGACAAGAGATATCTTAGATGTAAATGTATTACTTTGGACCTCTAAATAAATGAATATATTAGAGATAGTGTGAGATTAACATTGTGTGATGGTAATATACATCTATGATTAATTTATAGATTATTCATTCATTTTAAAAGTCTAATCTATAAAATCAAAAAACATAGCTACGAATAGAACTCTCCACACCTTAAATATAGACCACATAAAAGGTTCAATTATTAGATACATCTTTCTATATGTAACTTATTATAAAGAGGACAATAAACAAGTAATGGAAATGACTCGAGTGGTAGTGCTAAGGTTTTGGCTTTCTCTGGTGATTGTGTTGAAGAAGGAATGATGACACAGACGACAAGGATGAAGATATTGCTTTTATTTGTTGGTTTTGTGATGGGTTCTCATTAGAGGGAGAGAATTGGTCAATATTTGGGCTATGTAGGGGATTTATCACCCTTGCATTTCATTTTCCCTCCTCACCCAAATTTCTTTCTAGCTTCCATTGTGTACATTGGAATAGTATTTTTCCTCTACTTATTCCCTAGTTGAGTTAACTTATTTGTCAATTTATACTAATAGGAAATTTCATTCTAATTCATTCATTTTACAAGTTTAATCAATAAAACCTAAAACAAAAACTATTAATAAACATAACTTCACCTTAAATATAGGCCACATAGTAGGTCAAATTATTATATGCCTTTTCCTATATGTAAGAATCCTTATAAAGGGAGGGAAGAGAATAATGATACATATTATGATCAATAACACCATAGCAACCATAACTTTAAGAAAAACTTATACAGAAAGGAATGAGGTGTTTCCATAGACATACTTTTTAGGCACTCCATGAGGTTAGTCGTGACATCTATTAAATAACTAAATAAAGAAGATATGTTGATAATGTTTACATCACCATACCAATTTATTTTTGAGTCTTAGAGCAATTTATAATCGTATTTCTATTTGTATTCCCAATTGTTTTGATTAAGTAAAAACAGGTTTTTGAAAGGAACCCGTACCTTTTACATATCAGGAGAGCAAAAGAACTAGAAAGAATTGTGCCTGATCACTTCAAAAACAAAAACAAAAATTGATCCCATCCGAACAAAAAGGGATCTCAACACACATAAGATGAAGAACCAGAAAAAGACAGCGAAAGGAAAGCAAAAAGATAACACAAAGACTGAGACCAAGACTGAGACCGAGACAGCTAGATATTTTTCATGATATCTTTAGCATGGACCACCATCTACTTCATGTTATCCACAGAGGTCTTTAAATCATCCATCTTACGACCTTTGATGTCGCCCTTATTCTTGTAATTGGCTCTAGTCCTCTTCTCGTGACCTTTTTTGTCCAGCTGATCCTTGTCGCCTTCTTTCTCATTGATGTTATCAAATTTGTTAATCAAAATGTTCATGTTGTCCACCGAGGCTTTGAGAACCTGGAAGTTCTGTTCAGCTATCTTCTTTACAGTGAGTTCCATCCTGTCAATTCTGTTGCCCAGATTGTTCATAGCAATTTCCATCCCTTTCACCTCCTTATTTTCTTCCATCTCCTTAACCTTATTTTTAGTTGCAATAAGTTTACTCACCATGCTTTCAATGGCTTCAACATTATTAATTGCCACCACCAACTCTTCGACATTATTTGTATTCCCAATTGTTAGAGAAACACAACTGTACACATGATTTATGCAGTTTGGATTATTTTGGATTTTCAACTCTACAATTAAAAATTTAATTTAAAAATATTATAATATTCCTAATCAAATTTTGGTTTAGAAAAAATAAATTAGATATTAAATAGTAAAAATAAACATAATAATTTTACCCCTCTATAATTAAGACATACATAATAATATTCCTTCAAAAGAATAAAATATGAAATATTAAAACAAACATAATAATTTCACTCCTCCATTTGCCATATTATTGAACTCTCTTGATGAATGACAAGGCTTTTAAGTATATATTTATTTTCTCTAAACATTCAATCTCATAGGTCTATGTTTTTCCCTATGCAAACCATCAACAAATTACTTCTCTGTATATAGTAGGTCTAAAGAATCTTTCTCTATATACTTACTTGGTACTTTTACTAGTATGTATAATTTTTGGGCATTAATGTCATTCTGAGCAGTAGTATAAAGTTTCAAAATAGTCTAAGATCATTGCAATTGTAAATTGGAGAATTGGGGGCTTAGCAAACCCACCACATGGAAGGGAGGATTTACTAAGCTCAATTTTCACTTAAGGGAGACTTTACATTCAAAAGAGGGGGGTGAATCTACTAGATCCAATGCTAAATGATATGAGGACTGAATACTAAGTAGATTGGAATGTAATTGGCCCTCTTTTGTAAGTTGATTAATTGAATTAAGACTAAGTGCTGGAAATGAAGACAAAGTATGAGAAAACAACGAGCTATAGATTCGAGATTCAGTCCTGCACCTAGATTTGAGAAGTTTTAAATGTTTTGGAGCTTCTCTGTGAAATCTACCAAAAGTTGCAAGGACCGTGGGTTTGGACTAGGTCACCCTCCATTCGGTCCAATGAACTTTCCATGTGTCGAAAAGGGTTTTTGTCTATGCAAATAAAGCTCAATAACAAAAGTACAGTTGTGCACCTGCTTTCTGCACACAAAAGGAAAGGGAAATGTGTTAGGGATAGGGGTTTGCCTTGAAGTCAAACCCCAGTTTTGGAATTAACCAAGTGATTAAAATAATGTAATTGAAATGACTGGAAGTAAAAATCCTCCTCTTTGAGGGGATGTTGAATTTCATGAAAATGAAATGCTTGTACTTCCTTGTGAAGTTTTCCTTGGCTCCACATGGAAAATGACTCCAAAATGACTTCTAACCACTTACAAACATGAAAAATGGTATTAAAGATTATTACACACAAAATGAATCAACTAGACCAAAATATGAACATTTAGCAACTTTACCCATGAACACCTTGGTGCCTTGCACCAAGAATGCCCAAATGACTATTTTTCCAAGTTCACATTCACTTGTGGCACCGAAGAAGGTATTGCCACACATTGTTTAGCATGATGTCTTTGTTGTGCTCAAATCATTTGCACATTTGAAGGTGCCTATTGAAATACTTGATGTTACAATTACACATTGTTGTTTTTTCATTGTGTAGCCATGATAAATGGTCCTATTGACAAATTTTGGGTTGTTTGTGCATAATCTGTCATGTATGCCAAACTTGATTATACATAAGTATACTACCGTGTCATTGGATCTCTGAATATAGGGAATATGTGGTATCACCATAGTGAAATGTTCTCGCATCTCTGATTGTGAATCAACTTAAGGAACCTTAGATGTCTTTTGGTGTGCTACATTTGTCAATGTTTTTGGTATCACCATTTGGTCTTATGCAAATAGCATTGTATTGAACAATGGATTATTGACTGTGTATGGTGAAAATGGATACAATAATAACAATATTGAAAGGCTAAATGAATTCAACCACAAAACCCTAGCCTAACAATGAACAAAGATCCACCATAACATATGAAGATTACCTAAGACAATGCAAATCACATGAAATCACAAAGATTATACCATCACATGCCTAATAGGGTTTTGATCTCCATTCTTCCTATCTCCATTGATCTTGCTTGATATATATTTGCTCTTAGATTTTTATATGCACAAGAGCTCAACAAAGAACGGAATGTGGTTGCAAGTAGGATCGTAGTGTAGTCGAGTCCTCCAAATTGTCGATTAGGCTGAGTGATTAGGTTATTAGGGTTTGACAATGAAGTAAGGAATCTCCTTAAATAGAAGACACAATATGAAATGGAGGGTTAAGATCGAGAGGTGTGAAAAGAGAGGTCGGCTAAGATTAGAGGGTAGCTAAAGGAAATAATAAAATGAAAGGGGTAGGTAGTGTAGGAATTAAGAGATGAATGACATGTGTCATGGGTAGAAAAAGCTAATGAATTAATTAAAGAAATAAAGATTTATTTAATTAATAGAAGAAATAGGACAATTAAATAAATAAAATATTTATTTAATTTAGGAAAAGGATAATTTAAATAAATAAATGTATTTATTTAAATGAGAAATAAGGCTAGAAGAGGATAAATGAATTAATTAAATAAATAAAGATTTATTTAATTAATAGAAGAATTAGGCTTAGATAATTAAATAAATAAAATATTTATTTAATTAGACTGGACAATTTTAGGTGTCTACATTGACCTCTTCAAACAATGCCTTTGGAGGAATTTTCACACTTAAATTCTTAGATGCATGTGTCTCAAGTAGTGTAGTTGGAGCCTCTTGTTGCTAACTAACTTCATTTTGATGAGGCTCAATATTAATGAGATTGTTTGTCTCATGTTGAACTTGAACATTACTTTGAGCATTTGATGTCGCAAAATTCCATTGAATCATACTTAAATATTTAATGGGAAACATTTGAAACATCTTGCTCATGAATTTATCCATTTTTTTGGTTATTTTGGGATTGTTGATAACCATATCAAAATCTGTGTGTGTTTGGATCAAAAGATGAATCTAGTTGATCATTTGGGTCAATTTCTTGTTGAAGGTCCTCAATTGATCCAAAGCCTTGTAAAATATTTTGTCCTCCACATGATGTTGGTGGTCATTGGTTCAATTGATTATTGTGAAATGGTGCAATCCTTGACGGTGTTGGTGGTACACTTCCACACCCTGGTTTCATTGGCACAAATATGGGTTTATAGTATGGTGGCGATCATAGTTGTACCATCTCATATTGTGGTATTGTGTTTCTTGGAGGACCCACATTAAAATCAGGTGGTTGGATATGATATTGTTGAATTTTTGTGTTTTGTATATCACCCATTGGAAAAGACATAGCTTGATATGTAGGCTCTTGTGATTTTTTGGACTTGGACCTTGTTTCAACAAATATGTCACTATGCAATGTTTTTTGGGATTTTTGGATTCAAGAATGCAATGAAATGCAACTAAGAGGATTGAAAATGCAACTTAAAAGAATAATAATGCAACTTATGTTTTTTTCTTGTATTTGAACTTTTTAGAATGATTATGAAATGAAACTTAAGTTCAAACTTAGGGAGTGAAAATGCAATCTATATTTTTGTTATTTTTGAAGATTTGGAAAATTCTTGAAATCCAAGTCTAAAGAGATACCCTAGGAAATTGAAATGGAATGAAGACCTTAAAAAGACAAACAATAAAGGACAAATTGATAAAGTCTCACCTATGGCTTGGATGCTAAGCTTGGTTTGACAAAAAAATGTTGTTGACAAAAGGACAAGGGTTGGACTAAGGTTAAGATCCCCTTAACAATAAATTTGGATATGATCTAAAGATTTAGATTTTTTAAGTTTGGCAAAGCTAATTTGAGATTAAAATGCAAATTGGCAATGATAACGACAAGAACGTAGGATATGATATGGATATGAAAGGATAACTCAACCCAGGACAAAACTAAGGTTCAGGACAAAGCTAATGCAATAAGGTTATGAGAAGACTAATGATTTGGAATATGAAAATGCACCCTAATCCAAGACCTAAGTTTGAGAAAATGACCTATCAATACAAAGAAAATGAATGATTAAAACCTAGTAAAACGACTTAACCTAGATGCCAAAGGGAATAATGATAATGCAAATGAAATATTATGAAGGCAATGGATAGGTTTCAAGACCTAAGTTTGGACCATGCAAAAACCTATCCTATAATGACATGGATTTTGAAACCAAGGATTCCAATTGTTTGATAAGCCATTCTATTGAAATATCTTCAACTTTGGATGATAACTCTGATTAATTTTGAGACAAATTTTGACCCTTGAAGTTTTTTGTTTGCAATTTTGTGACCAAGGTTGTTATGTCTTTCTTTAATGTGATATTTTCCTTGAAATGATGTTTTTAATTTTGTTAAAAAACTCAAAAGACATAATGGCTATTTGACTTGTTGCATGAAATGAATGCACATCCAATTACAATCCTAAGGTTTGACAGGGACAATAGTATTTGGATTTCCACAGCAGATAAATTCGAGCTGCACTTATTGCAAATGGATAGCCTAGAAGTTTGGTGATGCTGGCTCCCTTTCCATGACACTCACTTCTTGGGTACACCAATGTTCGAATTCCCAAAGATTCGAAGATCTAGGGGAATTTTCTATCTCAATTCTGAATTTCAAAATTGTGGGATGGCTTCTAAGGTCCAACCTCTTGCACAAACAAATAGAGGGATTTTGGCAACTAAAACAATTTGGCTCCTAGTAAGGGCATTCATTCAGGTGGCCATATGTGTGGAATTTTGCTCAATTAAGAGGCCTCCTAGTCCTTGTAGGTTTTTACTTAGCACACGAATATTGTAGTGCCCCTCCTTGATCCATCTTTTATTTTTGTGCTTCAATAGATTATATTGCTATAGCATAGACTACATTGAGATGATTTTGATAGATGTTATGGATTTATTTATGTGTATGATGCTTCATTGTTGATGACATACATGTTATATTTGCACTTGATATTATAATTTCATGAGGATGATTATGATATTCATAGACTGTTATGATGACAGACTCTTATTTGATGATCTTTATGTGCTCATTTCATATGCATGGATTATATTTATGGTGATTTGATGGTATCTTATGGTGTACTAGCCCTATTGTATGATTATTTCTATGCGATGTTTGATGTTATTGTGTGTGACTATCTTCATGAGTAGAGAAAATGTCATATCACTCATTGTGAGCATGATATGTCGTCATGATTTTGTATCACTTATCTGTAACTTATCATGATGTATATGTATTGTATATATTGTTTTTAATGTTTGATAAGATAAAAACATATCAAGACCAAAGAGATGAGGACAACAACTTATAAGAAACTTAGGCACAGTAAAGTAATTTACGTCATAAGATTTAGGGAGGGATTGAAGAAAATCATGATCCCACAAGTTGGGGTGATGATTTCCAATGCTCCGTGTGATGCCTTGTTCATCAATGGTAGTAAGTGCCATATTGATTGGCATTCAAGCTACTCTGCAGCGTGATGGGTATAGTTTGGTAAGACTAGGCTTAGCATCATGGTGAATGGAAGCCAAAGGCTTAAAGCAAGGCAGAGACATTTTGGGACTCTAATATTATTCTTCACAGCAAGGAGGATGTTTCTCCTTGTTATGGTGAAGCTTGCCAACCCCTGATTTTGAACGGCTGAGATGAACTTGTGTAATCTTACCATTACTATAATTCTATTTGTAGCACTCCAATAATTACTGAAAATTCAGATGATTGAACAGGAAGAAAATGACTCGTTGAAATATCCAACTTGAAGACAGAAAATACGAAACTACATGTTTGTGGGTCCGTACCCAATGAGTGTTTGTTTGTCACCTTTCACAACTATCTGTCAAAGTAAAGCTCCACAATGATTGTACCCAATTTTTTTTAGGAAACTAATAATTGTTTCATTTTTTGTTTAAAGAAATTGATAATCACTAAATTGGTTTTATCTCCACAAAATGATTGTAGTCAATTTTTTAGGAAATGATAATCACATTAGATAATTGTTTCATTTTTTTAAAAAGAAATTGATAATCACTAAATTGGTTTTATCTCCACATAATGATTGACAAAATGATTGTAGCCAATTTTTTAGAAAACTGATAATCACATTAGATAATTGTTTCATACTTTTTATCATGTTTTGAAAGATGTAAATAGGTTATTTTAAAGTTTTTCTCTTATTATAAGTTGGTAGAATGTCACTACATGTGAATTTGATAGATAAGATAAAATGTTCGTGACCACTTTGATATCTAAATAAAATTAACAAAATGTTTGATGTTACCTAAATGACTTATGAAATGCAACCCTTAAATTTTTTTATAACATATTATTTTGTAAAATAAATTCTAAAAAAAAAGTCAATTTAATATATAGATAGATACACCTGTTGGGTTCGTGCAGGATCATGGGGGACCAAAAAGTGGCGATGTGAAAAAAATAGCCTTCTCCACTCACCTAAAAACGTGAAAATCTGTGTTGACTTTTTTCTTTGCCTGGGTGTCAGTACACCTTGGCATGGTAAACACCTAAGCAAATCGGATATCCGATTTTTATAGGTAATTTTAAATTAAAAAAATAAATTATATAGTATATAATGTAATATAATAATACCTAGTTGATTACCTTCTGTATACCGATCTGTTCACTATCACTGTTTAGCTAGTTGACCTCTTCCATGTTGGTCTACTCACTGCTTGTCAGTTGGCCTCCTGTGTGCCGGTCTACTCACTGTTTGCCCTGTCTACACTCTGCCTAGTTGGTTATCATCTGTATACCAATCTACTTACTACTGATAGACTATGTAGACTTGAAACATGATGTTGCCAATAATGACAACCATATCATTCACCGGTTTACTGATCATACAAAATGCACCAAAATGCACCAAAATGCCAACAAACTCCCCCTTTGGTATTGGTGGCAAACATTACAAAAAAATGACATTACAAAAATGTGCTAGTGGCAAACACTACAAGAATGTTCACAATGTACAAATCTCCAAAACTCCCCCTTTTGCCATCAATGACAAAGACTATACAAAATAATTTGTCAAAGTAGAGTAAACATCTCTTTGAAGTTTTCTTGAGCTACTTTCAAAGAGGATTCCCATGATCATTTTTCCTGCTTCATGGTGGTGAAGTGGCCATGCAAAACTACAATAAAAGGCTCCATATCATTGACTATCTTGTGCTCAAGTTCACTTATGAGGCGTTATTCTTCTTTAATATTCATTAGCTTTAAATCAATAATTGGTGTAAGTTAGCACTATAGCTCTAACAAAATAAGACCTCATTTGTCTTCTTCTTCTTTCAACTTTTTGATTTTGTGATTAAGTTGTTTGATCTTGCCACTAAAAATTGATGCTGAACTGGTAAGAGGATCAAAATAACTTATCATATCTTGAATTTCTTTTTGAATCTGATTTCTTTTGTCTTTTAGATCTCTAATTAGATCGGTAAAACTTGAATATTTGACTAGTAATTGACCAACTTCCTACATTATATTTTTGAATTCTTCTATTCGAGAGGAGAGGGCAACTTTTCCAACTGATATTTGCTCCATTAAATTTTCTCCTCTTTGATTAATATTGTCTTCCTGCAACCTTCTCCAAATCGGTTGCCTCTGAACCGATTGTTGTTACAAGAGTACTCAACTGATCAATGCTAGGTACAGTATCATCAACAACAATGTCAGGAATTAGGTTAGAAAGAATTGTTATGGCAAAATTTAGAATTCTTCCCTTCTTTTTCTTTTCTCTTAATTTAACATTTTCAACTTGAATTCTCAGTTTTTCTGAGACTTTCATGAATTGTTTGGGAGTCATTTTCTTATATCAATGACCGATTCTCCCTCTTCTTCCTCCTCTATTTCATCTTCCTTTTTTGCAGTCTCAACTTTTGAACTAGCCGCGGTGATGATTTTTACCTTCTTCTTGTCACTTTCTCTTTCTAAGTTTAACTTCCTCTTTGGCGGAGGAGTATCCATCACTACACTCTTATTTTCTACTTTCTTCTCTTCCTCTTTGTCATCTTTTGACAGAATAGGATTTGGTATCAATGAAGTTCTGTGAGGTGTATCCTCATAAGGAATGTCTTCAATTGTTACTTCATCTTGACCAAGAAGCTTAGTTTGATAAGCTTCCTTCACCAATGTAGTGTGAATCGGTTGCTCGACATTCTTTGTCAGATTGGGAATGTCTAACACAACATTTCCTATGATATCCTCAACTAAGAAAACATGAAAATCTTTAGTGGAGTCTTTTTATTTACCTTTTCTTTTGTCAAGGACAGTTGCACCTTGATCCTGTTTTGTTTCCTTAGCTATTTCTTCTTCAGATTCCTTTTGTTGATTCATGATTTTCTTCCATAGGGCAACACCTTCTTCATGCACTGCTTCAACTTCACCTACTGCCACTCAGCCAGTTCTATTTCTTATTTTGAAGTGTTGAATGCATGCTTCAGCCACTAGTGAAGCTTGATCAAGGTCTAAGTCATGTTGCACATTCATGAGTGCTTTTATCCTGTGTTCTTTTTCAATAGCCAGAGCTATTTTCCGTCTCCCTTCAATTTGATCTTGGAAATCTGATGGGATTATTCCATATAGTTCACTGGGACTCCTACAAAACTTGTGCAAGTTCCACATCAGGGCTTCTTCAATTTTCCTTTTGTCTTCTTCGTTATCCAGGGAATATGTTTTCCCAACACCAGACAAACCTCCAAATTCTTTGATCCCATGAACCAATTCATCAACTATTGGGGCTTTGTTCCTTCCACTTCTTCTAACCTCCTTAATTTCCACATCTGATTGGGTTTCAGAGATATCACCCTCTTTTTCATCCTTTTAAAACTTTGTATCAACTCTTCCTTCACTCTTCTTCTTTCTGGTATAAGTCACTCCTACCGGTCTATCTTTACTTGGGGAAGATACAAGAGTACCTAAATCTTTTACTTTTGTATATGTTATAGGCTTAGTTGCTGCAGTCCCCTTTGGTTTTGTCTTTGGCACTTTCTTCTTTTCACCTATTAATTCTTCATCTTTATTAGGGTTGACCCCTGATTGTTCACTAGCACTGGTGGAGGTAGTGGCACCCGATGCTTCACCTCCATACTTTTTGTCAAGAGTGTCAATCATTCTTCTTACTTTTGTTTTCATGATTGGACCTAAAGTCCTATTTTATTCTGGAGCTTGCCTCCTCACAGGTTCCAAATCTCTTTGCCTTTGGGTCCATCGATTTGGACAACAACATGTTGACATGTATTTTAACAATGTCTGTTGCAACCTCATAGGCAATAGGTGGAACCCAAAAGGTTCTAGGTTGAACGGCTTGTAAAATACAACAACCTGTGTCTACAAGAAAGCAAATGTTGTCTTTGTATTTCTGCACTATACCGGTTGGGATTCTTTCCCTCTTGTGTATCCTAATTTGAAATTTCTTAAAGTATCCCCACATTGTTTCACTAAACCTATCTCTCAGATCCTGAATCATTTCACCTATCTGAACCATGATATGTTTTTCTTTAGACCATACTACATTATCCAAGTTACCGAGGAAAACATTTTGCACATAGAAAAATATACATACCAGTAGTGAGTCATATTTGAAAGATTTCTTCTTGTCCTTCTTGATTCTCTCCATGTTCACCATAAATTGGCTTCTGATGATCTCACAAATGTCATAGGTTGCATCCTCCTTGATAATTCGATAGGCAACATGTATATCTCTGCTTGGCACACCATTGATCTGACTTGATTGATATACCCTATAACCCAGCACTGCAGAGCCAATCTTACTTCAACATCCTCAATATGGGTGATTGTCATTTCTCTACTGTCACATCGAGATTTGGTTAACCAGATGACTTCAGATGACGAAATTGTTCCTAGGGTCAATGCTTCACTAACTACAATAAACCTTGTAACTCTTCTAATCACATCTTTTGTGATCTTAATCGATGCTTGAGTTTCTAGCCACAAAAAATGATCATGAACTCTGCTTAGTACATACCTAACCCATTCGGCATGAAAATGATCATAAAAATTGACAACATTAGACAAACCCTTGGTTGTCAGAGGTATATATTCTTCCTTCAACTGATCACTAACACAAAACCCTTTAAATTCATTCTAAATAAATTTATCTCCAAGTTCTTCGAGTTTGCAGCGAATGTAGGAGCGAATGTCTTCAACCAATAATATACCAGAGGAAATAGATTATAAGGCACCAGTCGGGTTGGGGTTCTTTGATAGCTTCAACCAACACATGAGTCGATATCGACGCTACCATGATGACCTTCAAACAAACTTTTCTCAAACAGGGTTTGAATACCTTTTTATCAGAAATACCAACCACCTCTATCACTCTGCTTAAATTTTTTGCACAAATATTACTAGCAAGATTTCAATCACCTTTGATTGCACAAGAGCTCGAGAAATTTCACAAGAAATTAGTGTAAATGAAAATGTGTTGATATGTCCTTTTTTTTATCCATTGAGATTTATCAGCATAATGATACAACGGTTAGTTTTAAAAACTTACAACTTAAAGTACACTGATTTGCTTTTTACCTGTTGTTTGTTACCGATACTGATACACAAACAACTAAATCAAAAGATATTCTTCAACCAAGAAATTTTAGACTAGATTTTATGCATCTCAACTATGCAGATAGACATAACCTTATATTTGTAAAGGGGATACAAAAATAATCTTACCATATGTGCCCCCCCTGAGTATCGATATTCCTACTTTGAAGAGGAACTGTCATCACCGATGGATGATGACTTAATTTATGGAGAAATTTCTCCTTATTTTCTTTCTTCTCTCTTAATCCATGTCTTTTTCATTTCATTCTTCATCTCTTCAATTGTCTTCTTTCCTTTCAATTCATTTTTCCCTTTCTTCTTGGTAAACTGATTCTTGTCATCAGACCGGTTATAGGATCGGTTCCTACACTCTCTGGCTAAGTGACCGATCTTATGGCAATTGAAATATGCCATACCAGTTTCCCTCCATGGTATTGCATTATTTCTTTGCACCTATCTCACTCTGCAATTTTCTCCAACATGACCAAAAATACCACAAGTGGAACAGGTGACATTGAACTGATTATTCCTTTTATTAGGACTAACCGGTTTGAATGGTGAACTTGATACATTCTTCAGATTTGTGTCCAAACTTATTGCATCTAAAGAAATGTCCATTAAATCTTTTTTCTATTTGAAATTCTACTAGATTGAGATCTACACTCATAAGCATTGTGGCCATACTTATGACAATTATGGCAGTAACCATCAAAGGTGAAAATCTTCTTTCGACTAATCGGTTTATTTCTACAGTCATTAGTCTTATGACCTGGTTTACCACAATGATTACAAGAGGATTTAGAAAACTTCATACCTTTCACTTCTAAATGGTTCCTTTTATCATCCTTCATCTTTTTGGATTTAGATGATTCTCCAGTTTCCATAGGATCTATACCGAAGTAACCAAGATCAGTTGTTTCCTTTGTTTTTCTCTAAGCCTTCAAATGATTATCTATCTTCTTAGAGATTTCATTGAATTTCCTTAGCTTCTCATTTCTCTCATTTTCATCTTTCAACTCACTCTTGAGTTGTTCAATCTCTTTCATCATCTTCTCCTTTTGCTCTGTGTTGTCATGCAAATGCTTATTTATGTATTCATTCTCCTCAGTGAGAGTTAAAATTTCCTCATCTTTCTCAATCATGATTGCATCATTTTCTCTCAGGGCATCTTTTGACAGAGCTTCTTCTGCCTCTCTATTTCCTTCATCATCACTTATGCTGGCTTCTAGTAACTCAGCCATCCTCAAGGCCCAGCTTTCATGTTCTCTTTTGAGATGTGTGATTTCTTCAGTCAGCTTCTTATTCTTTTCCATGAGTTCTGAGACTACTTTTTCTGCTTCTTTAGATCCACTTTGTTCAAAGAGTTGATCTGTAATATCGTGACTCTCAATTAGCTATTGAGCTAGTTCTTTTCTTTTTGCAAGAGATTTTCTCAATCTCTCTTTCAACTAAGCAATAATTTCATTTGCTTCATCAATCTTCTTCCCATACCGTTATTCTTCCATGATCTTTATCCTCAAGTTGTCAAGCTTCACTTCAGAGTATCAGAGCTTTGATACCAATTGTTAGTCCTAACTGGTGCTAAGAGGGGAGGGGTGAATCAACACTTTACCTGTTTTACTCAATCAAAACTTCTAACTTAAGTTTGCACTAACTTAACATTCATCAATATAAATAATTATTGTAGAAGAATATGCATGCATGAAAAGATACATAGTGACACCAAGATTTATCTCGTGGAAACCCAAATGGGAGAAAACCATGGTGTGAATAGGAACTCACAAAATTTGTATACTTCTGGAGTACACCCGGTAAGGAGCCAATCCTATTAGGAGATTACAAAGACCCTATTAAGTGCCACCCGGTTAAGTGATTTTGATTGAGGCCTGTCAGTTCCTTTACCTTGTTAAAGGTAGCCTTGTTTAAGGTCTTAGGATCATCAATTAAGATGACATCCGGTTAAGGGATTTTTACAATAAGACCTGTTAAAGTCGACCCTATTAAGGGATTTTATTTGCAATGATTAGAAAGCAACAAAAAGATGATCTGTTGGAGTGACTATTGATAGCTTGATTAGATCATATTGAAAATCATACTATATCTGCATTGGTTTTGTCTTCCATGTACAACACTGGTTTCCTGAATATACCTTCGGCTCTACACTCTACTGATTAACTAATCCTTGATTCTACACTCTGCCAGTCATCTGTCACTTGGCTCTGCACCCTGTTCTACTCTCCCTATGTTCACTTTCAGATATTAATTTACACATGAACAACAACCTCATCAAAATGAGTTATGTAAATTTATTACCCTTTGGATTTGTCACCAACTTTCCCTTCAAAACATCAAATTGAAAATTTTGTTACTGCGCCATAAATCACTCTCCAGAAATCATTCCAAGAATCTCTGTCAAAACTGTCGTTCATGGCAATAAGTCCGCCGGTTAACTGGAGAAGACTGCTAGTTTAACTGGATGTTAATTGAACGTTACCAAGTCTGTCGGTGTACCGATCAAAATCTACCTTCTGTGTCGGTCTACTCACTGCTCGCCAGTTGGTCCCCTGTGTACTGGTCTACTCACCGTTTGCCCTGTCTACACTCTTCTTAGCCGGTTATCATCTGTATACTAGTCTACTTACTACCGATAGACTATGTAGACTTGAAAGATAATGTTACCAACAATGACAACCATATCATTCATCAGTTTACCAGTCATACAAAATGCATGAAAAATGCCAACAATGTTTACTTATGCTGGGTTGGTCCGACATTTGCACTAAGATTACCTATGATTATTTCACAAGATAATTATATACATAATTATGTCATAGTATAATGGAATCATTAAAAAAAATTAAAATGCATATTTTGTAATGGCGAAAATGGTCAAAATATTGTGACAGTAACTATATATTTAAACCCTACATGAAATCATATCATTGATGCGAATTTGACAAAATAGGTTTTACTAGGACACTGTTACATCCCTGTTTTCAGTCATCCCAAAGTACAATCCTCCTCTCAAGCTCTCACATGGTGCCACTTGGAGACATCTTTTGGCTTGAGAAATCATCCTAGCCATTGATCTTCTCTCCTCTCATCCTCATCATTAATTCCTTCTCCCCTCTCCTCATATGCCAAACACTTATCCATTTTCACATATCATACATTCAAATCCATTTAGCAGGGTATGTGCACAAAGAAGGTGGTCAGAAAAGTGGACACCACCCAAAAAAAACATGGAAAAACAAGCAGCGCATATGCGGTTTTAAAATTTGAAATTCCTGTGTACGCGCTTAGGTTTGTTCTTCCCAAGCCTAGAGAAGATAGCGTGTACGCGCCACTTTTAGGAAAATGAGCATGTACGTGCTACACCTAGGAAAATGAGTACATATACGCTACTCATAGGAAAATGAGCATGTACGCGCTAATAATCCAAATATAATCGCATCCCGGTGCCTAGTTAAAAAAATTTTAAAAAAAAACAAGGTCTCATTTACCTGTGAATAGCGCATTTTTTACTTCATTTTTTACCCATTTCTTCTCCTAAACCGTGAACGAGGTACTAGATTTGTCCTCCAAGCTATGGATCAAGGTTAGTTTTTGTTTATTTTTGTCTTTTTTTCCTGTTTGTTCAATTTGTTTTACATTTTGAATTTAATTTCATTAATTTTAATAAGGTTTTTTCATTTTTTGTTTCAAAAACCAGATTCTTCTAATCCAGAACAAGAACAACCAAATGTACCTCCTGAAAACCCACAAGAAGAACCAAATGCACCTCCCGAAAAAACATAAGAACAACCCCCAATTCCTCCTTTTGACTGAACACTCGAAACACAGGAGCAATTAATTAATCAGTTAGGACAAAATACGTCTAAAATCAATAGATT
Source organism: Cryptomeria japonica (assembly GCF_030272615.1). NCBI lineage: Eukaryota > Viridiplantae > Streptophyta > Pinopsida > Cupressales > Cupressaceae > Cryptomeria > Cryptomeria japonica. Next base: position 142,657,430 of record NC_081406.1, read on the forward strand.
GATTGTTAAATTGAAAACTTCTGAACTTGAGCATCATCAATCCCTCGCCACTAGCCTAGAAACATTAGTTAGTGGTGCCATAGCTGTTTCCACACAAATTACCAAATGGGGAAGCTTTAGGGATAAGTTTCGTCAGTTCTATGCCGATGGGTTATCATACGATGGAGTAAAAAAACAAAAATATTACTAAACAACAAATATGTGCCCTTTTCGTTGATCCCAAAACTAGCCAGTCATTACCTCTTAATGCAAAGAGGTTTCCCATACATTTGTGTACCAATGTGCAGATGAAGAATCTTTTTTGGCAGAGGTGGTGGATGGTCTTTGATGATCCACCTTGTAATAATTATGAGGTGCCATTATATTTTTTGAGAAAAGTATATTGTGAGTTTGTGCTCAATGTGCACCCAAACTATTTTGACATGAGAGAGTTCCATGGTAGAGGTGGTGGCTCTACACAAGATAGACCTGGAGCCCATAGGTGATTACCCATGGAGAGTCGCCACCCCCTAGCACCCAAACCCAAGGTGCATCGGGTTGTCCCAGTAGAGCTCAAAGAGTCGATGGAGCTAAAGACTCTTCAGGAAGCCACAACATTGACTGGTGCCATCATCCATCATGGGACATCATTAGCACACCCTATTGTATTGGATGATGAGCCATTAGGTGGAAACAGAGATTGCATCCAACATATGTGTGTCAGTTGCTTGGGGATATACTCGAGGGTAGATGATGCAGTCGGTGCAGATGGATCCTCATCTCATTTGTGCACGATTTGCGGGAGTAGATGTCAGGCCCACCTGGTTGAGGATTTCGTGCTAACAGATGAGTTGATGGACATGGTGTTTGCCCATGAACCACAAACATAGTTGTGTTGATTTGAATTCATGGCATTTTATTTATCAGTCACTTTAAATTTGTAATTACATAAATGAATTTTCATTTATACATCTATTTAAATTGAGATAAATAATATGCATTTCAAGATGTAGCAACGGTATCCCATACTCCTCCCCCAGTTACTGTAGCTGCAACTTCGATGCCTGAGGTATTCATTTCGTAACATGTTAAAATAGAATAGTACACTTTGAATTAAAAAAAATACAATATATACTAACTCTCTTTAATGATTGGTCCAATTTCTAGTTTGTAGGTGTTGACAGGGGACGCAATGTCCTATATTGATGACATCACGCTCTCAGCGATTGATTTTGGCCTATAAGGCTATATGGTATCATATTTTGTACAACCCTTCTTATGTATTGTTTTGATTGAATATGCAAGTCATTTCATTTTAGATTTTTAAAATTATGTTTAATTTATTATCTGTACTAATATCTCATGTTAATTTTTTTTTTTAGGGTACCCCCTCAGCATCTAGGACTCGTCCTAAGAAAAAGGATTCCTTGAAGACGCCAAAACGTAGGTAGAAGGTAATTGAACACATTTTTAGTTGTATAATTGTTTGAAAATGTTGAAATCAAGTATTAGTTGGGGTTTGTAGATTGATTAGTGTTTTTTGTCTATTTTACATGTACAATGACCATTGAGCTATGTGGATTTGTTGAATGCACCTGATTCGCCTGTGGATCAAGAGAGGGTGGAGGTATGTATCTCTACTTTATTTTCTTGATTTCATGATTATATGCACGTGTACATGTGAACTTGTGATATATTATAATCTTATAATTTTTTTATACTGGAAAATCCATACCTATTTCATCAATGGTGAACCCTCCTCCTTGCACTGGAGAAGCATCTCAGGATCCGGTACACCTTTGTTTGATATGTAAAATTAATTGTTTTTAACCTTCAATACTTATCATTATATTAGTTGTATTTAATCTTTGAACATTTTTTGTATAGGTAATAGCGACAGTTTCTACATCGATGGTGAGCCATCCTCAGTCCATTGGAGAAGCATCTCAGGCACAGGTACGTCATTGTTCTCTATATTATATCTTTTAAGTGTTTTTGATATATTTATGTTAGTACATTGTATTAATTGTACATTTAATCTACAATTGACCCCTTCGTAGTACGACGATAACGTGGATCCATTTAAGTATGTCTTCAAGAAAACTCCTAAGAGTGACAAGGAGATGAGAGTGAAGACATTAGCTCCTAGATCAGCTGATGAGGTAATCTACATTTCAATTGCAAAGGAATTAAAGTTAAATGCATAGTTATGTTGTTAATTGTGAACTATTTTCTACAAAAGAATTCTAACTTGGCTTTTGAATTGTGGTTTTGCAGCCATCTATAGAGCCGCGTACTACATCGAAGAGGCTTGATTTTGATGATCCACCACAAGTTTAGGATCATATAGTTTTAGTTTTGGTCATAGAATGACCAATACATGTAGATATATTCTACATTTTTATTATATATCGATTTGGACATGGTATATGCCACATTTTTGTAATACTTGTATTGACTTGGTAGACATGCCTTTTTTATATATGTAAATATCGATATTCGATCCAATAAATGTGTATTGAGTTCATTATTTTGTATTTGTTGTATTTTATGGTTGTCCTTTTATAAATTTAAATGAATATTTGCATATGTAATCCACAATATGAATATAAACAACAAAAATATATGATATAAAACATTGCAATCATGGAATATGATTTGATAAAATTTCTAAAATGTTGAATTAACCATACAAAACTCCTTGTATTTAGTTCATTATTGTGTATTCATTGTATTTGGTGTCTGCCCTTTTATAAATTTAAATGAATATTTGCATATGTAATCAACAATATGAATATAAACAACAAAAATCGACAATATGAATATAAACAACAATATGTGTTTGGTGCGAGAGCACCCTCACGCTCAAAATGATCAAATTTTGTTCATCGTGTACACAAACTGACACATGTTCATTGTCAAAATTTAACAGACTGTTTCTTCAAATACAAGACACATATGGTCAATCTGTTTGAACTCATGGGGTCACGTGACACTCCTCTACAATGGCCTGTCTCAGTTTTTGATGAGTCGGAGCTATTTTCAATTGGTAGCATTTTTTCGCCTGCTGCAAAAACCATCAGTTGCATGCAATGCAAAGTTGCTAGATTGGCTAGAATTGATTTGGTTTGTCGTGTGCACAAACTGACATCATGAGCACATCCAGGTGGGGAGGTTTATGCTAGGCATGCCCCTGTCATGCATCCCAAAGCGTCAAAATGTCGAGAGTCATATGATACCGGTGCAATCTCTCAAGCGCCCCGAGTCCAAAAAAATGTCAAAATTTGACGGATTGTTTCTTCAAATCCAGGACACATATGGTCGATCTATTTGAACCCATGGGGTCATGTGAGGATCCTCTAAAATGGCCTATCTCAGTTTTTGACGAGTCAGAGCCATTTTCGATTGGTAGCATTTTTTCGCTTGCTGCAAAAACTATCAGTTGCATGCAATGCAAAGTTGTTAGATTGGCTAGAATTGATTCGGTTCATTGTATGCACAAAAAAATGTCACGAGCGTGTCTAGGTGGGCAAGTTTACGCTAGGCATGCCCCTGTCATGCATCCCAAAGTGTCAAAATGTAAAGAGTCATACCGTACCGGTGTGATCTCTTAAGTGCCCCGAGTCCAAAAAATTGTCAAAATTTGACGGACTATTTCTTCAAATATAGAACACATATGGTTGATCTGTTTGAACCCATGGGGTTACATGAGGCTCCTCTACAATGGCTTGTCTTGGTTTTTGACGAGTCGGAGCCATTTTTGATTGGTAGCATTTTTTTGCTTGCTACAAAAATCATCAGTTGCATGCTATGCAAAGTTGCCAGATTGGCTAGAACTGATTCGGTTCGTCGTGTGCACAAATCGGCATCGCAAGTGTGTCTAGGTGGGAAAGTTTACATTAGGCATTCCCCTATCGTGCATCCCAAAGCATTGGAACGTCGAGAGTCATACCGTACCGGTGCGATCTCTCAAGTGCCTTGAGTCCAAAAAATTGTTAAAATTTGACGGATTGTTTCTTAAAATCCAGGACACATATGGTCGATCCGTTTGAACCCATGGGGTCATGTGAGGCTCATCTACAATGGACTGTCTCAGTTTTTGATGAGTCGGAGCCATTTTCAATTTGTAGCATTTTTTCGCTTGCTCCAAAAATCGTTAGTTGCATGCAATGCAAAGTTGCTAGATTGGCTAGAATTGACTCGGTTCATCATGTGCACAAATTGACATCACGAGCACATCCAGGTGGGTAGGTTTATGCTAGGCATGCCCTGTCGTGCATCCTAAAGCACCAGAATGTTGAGAGTCATATCGTACCAGGGCGATCTCTCAAGTGTCATGAGTCCAAAACATTGTCAAAATTTGACGGACTGTTTCTTTCAATCTAGGACACATATGGTTGATCCATTTGAACCCATGGGGTCAGGTGAGGCTCCTCTACAATGTCCTCTCTAGGTTTTTGATGACTTGGAGCCATTTTTTGATTGGTAGCATTTTTTTGCCTGCTGCAAAAATCGTTAGTTGCATGCAATGCAAAGTTGCCAGATTGGCTAGAATTGATTCGGTTGGTCATGTGCACAAACCGACGTCACAATCATGTCCAGGTGGGCAGTTTTATGATAGGCATGCCCTTGTCATGCATCCCAAAGCACCAGAATGTCAAGTGTCATACCATACCGACGCAATGTAGAATTTGCTTGACAACTTTTTTGACAACAATGACAATTTTTCCTCAAATTGCATCTAGTCTCAATCTATTTGTATCTAGTCTCAATCTATGACCCCTATGACCTGATAATGACTCAAATAATTCTCCATGATTATACAAGAATCAAGAATGCTCATGATTGACCATGGGCACATCACATATACTCAAAACATAGTCACAAAACATTGACACACAAAATAGTCACAAAACATTGTCACATATTATTCAAAAATTTGCCTCTAAATATGGTCAAATAAGCTCTTGGCTATTTGATTATACAAAAAAATGTCTTACAAATCATCTCATGGGATTTTATACAAAATTTGGCATTACAATATGTGCGATTCAACTCATCACCATTTTAATATACAAATCATCTCATGGGCTTTTATAAAAAATTTGGCATTACAATATGTGCGATTCAGCTCATTGCCATTTTAATATACAAAATTTGGCATGTACATATGTACAAATCAGCTCATTGTCATTTAAATATACAAAATTATGCCCCTAAACATGTAAAAATCAGCTCATGGGCATTTATATATACAAAAAATGAATATAGAACAATTCGTCGATGATTTAAAAAAAAAATCTCAAAATCATTCTACTCTGAACCATAGAATCAATCAAGTGAGCCTTCAGGATCAGCTCTAACTCGTATTATGTCAATTATTGCCTCGTGTTCAGATTCATGAACTTTGCATAAAATCTTGTTATGAGGTCTACCACGATACTTCATCAAATGAATATTTGTTGCAACAACAAGGTTAGAGAAATGAAGAATATGTCTATGTTTCAAAGTCCTCGAACAACCAAACATCAGAATTCTTGATAGGGTATCTCCGAAACCATGTTCCTGTCTCGGCAATAGACCGTATTGGGTACTCAATACTCTCTTCGTCAATGATTGTGGTTGTCAATTTTCTTTTAGGCTCAACACAATGATACAAATAGTAATATGTTCCTTCTTCATTGTTCTCTTCTGCAACAACTGCATACACATGATATGCATTTTATAAAGTGTTAATTAATACCAAAAATAAAGTATGATGTACAATAAAATGAACCAAAAAGAATACTTGCAAAAAACTTAACTCAAAGAATCACCTGAATCCAGAACGTCGGATACATGGTCAAAATCCACTGATGTCTCCATCTGGCTCAATTGTAGTGCTTTGGGAATTTGATATGAATCAATGGGAACCAACGGTCTACAAGACCATTTGTCAACCCACTCTTGTGATTCACATTCTTCCCACAAACAATACATGCATGAAGAGCAAAAACATACCATCCGTCTCATATAAATTACCAGTGAACTTGAATTTGAACTCATAAATGAGTGCATGTCACTCGATCCTGCAACTGTACAACAATCTAGATAGTTTTCAATCTTAGATTCAATGATCAACCAAAAATATCTACAAACCATTGACGTACCTGGATTACCTGGACCCATCGTAGACTTACACCATCACATAATTGTTTCTGCATTTATCAACTCAGCACCACCTTCGTACTTCAATTCTTCCCTAGCTAGGGCTCTTTTCACACATGCTCTTGCACCATCGTGCTCGCCCTTACCACGTCCAGCCTCAGTGAAGTTCTAAAAGTGTTATACACCACTTTTCATATGCATCCTTGCATTCTTGAATTGTGCAGTGCAATTATATGACCATATTAAGTATCGGTTGTATCGTATGTTCCTTTCCCTTAAACTATCATAGAAAACTTTAAAGCATCCTTGTACAAACTCCAATGAATGAGTATGATCATCACTTATGTAGAAGTGATACTCTCTTACAACCTTTCTATCCTCCTCTGTGCTATCATCTGTATGCATGAATGCTATGTGTACAAAAATAGAAAGTTGTGTAGAGTGATAATACATGGATTGCACTTCATTTTGAGGTTGTAGTGTATAATTTTTAGCGAAATCAACGATAGAGACAATGGTGCCAAGAGGAAATGTGTCCTTACATAACTTGAATTTCTCATCTAACCATCAAGCTCTATGTGTATGCATTATGTACTCATAAACTAGTTTCTCTTGAAAAATTTTCATAAATTGAGCTACACATATATCATTTTTCACTAGCTCACATCTCTTCAAATCTTTTCCATCTTTAACTCCATATGTGACTGTCTTTTATTTTCTGAAAGAAACTAGTTTCATACCAATTTCATGTGTTCTCTCCAAATGTACGCATCTTGGTAAACGTTGCAAACCACCACATATAGCACAAGAACCTTCCAAACAAGGCATCTTATAATAAATGCAACCATCATGTCTATTACATAGCACACTTGAAATAAATTCTCTTACCGACTTAGGAGGTGCTTGTATATTACATTCCTGCAAAACATCATAGTGTGTAAAGTAGAACAAATATGATGAAAAATATCATAATGCATGGAAAATTCAATATGCATCTTACAACAACACGTGGTGCATACATGAGTAATCTTAATATAAAAAGTTTTTGCCATTTCAAAAAATCTTTGAGAAATTCTTATTTGAGGAAAATTTTGAAGAAATCTTTCATAAAATTTAGTTTTTCATATCCAAATAGTGTTTGACATGTGGCTCATGATTTGTAGACCCAATTCACCTTCTAACAACATCTCTTTGGTTGGGCAAAACTCTTGTGTTGTCATGCCAAAAATTTTCAATTAATGTTTTTAGTGCATCAACAACAACCTTGTCTTTGCGTGGTAGTCTACTTGTGAATGCCCAAAGAGAATTATTGTTAGGTTCCTCTATTTTTTCCTACCTCTTTAATGCTTTACTTAATGTTATTCTACTAACGTTTAATGACTTACTTGTTTTCCTTATCAAAGGATCTTTTTTTATTTTCTTGCTCATTATGGTTGATGTAATGACACGCCGAGTAACATTAGAATATTTAGTACGTGATTTTGAACCAATAGCTTGATATGCATCAAATAGATTTCTCACAATAGTTCTTTCACTGTTACTTTCAGATAATCTTAGGCCTCAAATTTTCATTGTCTCTCTAAAATTCAAATTTTTAATCATTTGAACAATTAATTGACATCTTGCGGTTTGATTTAAGTTATTAAAATAAATTTTCCATATTCTTTTAACCATTCTCCTACAAGTTCATTCATTCATTTTATTGGACATTGACTTCAATATATTCTCATCAATGTCAATTAGATACTTTGGTTTCCTAGGAATGATTCTAGGAGGTGTTAACATCGGTGCATTATGTACATTCAATTCATCAAGTAGAGAAGGTGTAATATGTTCATCATTTAATTGATTATTCAATGCGTTATCTTCTTCAATTGCATTCGGTTCAAATGGTAAATCAAATGTCTCTTCTTCAATTGCTTGAGGTGCATTATATTCATTTGGTAAATCAAATTGAGATGTTGAGGATGACATATCTTCTTCTCCCATTGTTCTTATGTCTCACAATTTCTTCATACGCTGCCTTTGTCTTTCCTTTTGAGCCTCTCATTGTTCCATCGTTCCTCGCTTGTTCTTTCCCATGGTTGATATCGGTTGTCCTAAATAGAATCATATTACATATATATGTAAACAAAAGTTCATAAACAAACAAATAACCATAAATATGCATCTTATCACTATTTTTTGGAATCAAACTATTAAACAATCACAATACTGTTGACAAAAACTAATAAGAACAACAATTCAATCATTTGAAATCATGCAAAAACAAAAAATTCACTTACTTCTATGTATAAAATAGTGATAGAAGTGCAGACACAGTTCCAGTGGGGCCTTCAATGACCTCAAAAACTTCTTTTGAGGCCGTTGAGGCTCTTGGGCAACTAAAACTATGTCTATAAACCATGTACGCACTACATTAATAACCATGTACACGTTGTTAGTCCATAAAATGTTGACAAGCCCAATGGTATTCTTTTTTCCCATTTTGGACTAATAAGTAGCATGTACGAGCTTCTAAGCCTAAAAAATGTTATCGCATGGTAACAAATAATGGGCTCAGTACAAGTAATAAGTACCGCGTACGCACTCCTTTGCCTTAAAAAAGTTATGGCAGGGCAGTGAACTAATAGTTTTAGTACCTCGTACATGCTATTGGTAGTAGAAAAGATGTGAATGAAAAGGGAGGGAGGGAGAGAGAGAGAGAGAGAGAGAGAGAGAGAGAGAGAGAGAGAGAGAGAGAGAGAGAGAGAGAGAGAGAGAGAGAGAGTAGGGTGGAGGGAGAGAGGAGGGGGGGTGAAAGGGAAGGAGGGAGGGAGAGAGGGAGAGAAGAGTGGGGAGGGTGGGAGAGGAGGGGTATGGAGGAAGGGAGAGAGAGATTAGGGGGGAGGGAGGGAGAGGAGAGGGGAGAGGGAGAGGGAGAGGGGGGAGGGAGAGGGAGAGGGAGAGAGAGGGAGAGGGAGAGAGAGAGGGAAGAAGGGAGAGGGAGAGAGAGGTGGAGAGGTAGAGGGAGGGAGAGAGGGAGAGAGAGAGGGGGGAGGGAAGGTAGAGAGAGAGAGAGGTAGAGGGAGGGAGAGAGGGAGAGAAGAGGGGGGGTGGGAGAGAAGAAGGGGTATGGAGGAAGGGAGAGGGAGAGTAGGGGGAGGGAGGGAGAGGAGAGGGGAGAGGGGGGAGAGGGAGAGAGAGAAGGGGGAGGGAGAGAGAGAGAGAGAGAGGGAGAGGGAGAGGGAGAGAGAGGGAAGGAGGGGGAGAGAGAGAGAGAGAGAGAGAGAGAGAGAGAGAGAGAGAGAGAGAGAGAGAGAGAGAGAGAGAGAGAGAGAGGGAAGGTAGAGAGAGGGAGAGAGGTAGAGGGAGGGAGAGAGGGAGAGAAGAGGGGGGAGGTATGGAGGGAGAGGGAGAGAGAGGGAGTGGGAGAGAGAGAGGGAAGGAGGGAGAGGGAGAGAGAGGGAAGGAGGGAGAGAGGGAGAGAAGAGGGGGGAGGGTGGGAGAGAAGAAGAGAGAGAGAGAGAGAGAGAGAGAGAGAGAGTAGGGGGGAGGGAGAGAGGAGGTGGGTCAGAAGGAAAGGAGGGAGGGAGAGAGGGAGAGAAGAGGGTGGAGGATGGGAGAGAAGAAGGGGTAACAGGGAGGGAGAGAGGGAGAGAAGAGGGGGGAGGATGGGAGAGAAGAAGTGGTATGGAGGAAGGGAGAGGGAGAGTAGGGGGAGGGAGGGAGAGGAGAGGGAAGAGGGAGAGAGAGGGGGGAGGGAGAGGGAGAGAGAGGGAGAGGGAGAGAGAGAGAGAGAGGGAAGGAGAGGGAGAGAGAGGGAGAGACAGAGGGGGGAGGGAAGGTAGAGAGAGGGAGAGAGGTAGAGGGAGGGAGAGAGGAAGAGAAGAGGGGGGAGGGAAGGAGGGAGAGGGAGAGAGAAAGGACACATGACACTATATGACTGATCTCGATTGTGACTATAGGAATTACAAAAGAATAGAAAGAGGGAGGGAGAGAACAAGAGAAAGAGGGATGGGGTATGGATGAAGGGAGAAGGGGAGAGAGCGAGAGAGAGAGGGATGGGGTATGGAGGAAGGGAGAAGGGGAGAGAGAGAGAGAGGGAGAGGGAGATGGGGAGAGAATAAGGAGGGGGGATGAAGGGAGAGGAAGAGATATCAAATCCAGGACACAATATGACCCTTAGAACACAATATGACCCCTTATAACATCTAAGGGGTCATATGACACTATAATATCCCTTAGCACACCATAGGACCTATAACGACACCAAATGGTGTCCTAAGGGGTCATAGAACACCATAGGACACTTTAGAACACCATATGGTGTTGTTATGGGTCATTGGTGTCCCGAGGGGTCTTAAGGGGTCACAGGACACCATATGACCTCTTACGAAACAATACGACCTCTAATGACACCTAAGGGGTCATATGGTGGGCTAATAAAATGATATATCAAATTTAAAGTTATGAATAGAACATCATACAACGAGACTCCAAGGGAACAAACAACAAGGCTTCCCTAAAAAGCAAGTGTAAGAGCTTGACCTAACCCTAAGACCACTGCCTAAGTTCTAAAACATATGATGTTATTAAATTTGCAAGGTTATAAGACTAATCTCAATTGTGACTATAGGAATTACACACTTGATTTATTTCAAGGGTATGTACTATTCCAAGTTGTTTGACAAGTGATGATCATCATATACTACCACTTCCATGCATACAACAAACTTTAATATCTTTAGGTGACAGGCATTGTGTAACAACATAGGAACTCTCGCATACCCACCACTATCATTCTACAAGACATCATCTGTGTTACTCTCCCTCTTTCTCTTCCTACCTGTTGTTTCCTTCTGAAAAACATATTGCAGGTACTCTGACTCATCATGTTTCTTTGTTGACACTATTTTCCAAATCTAACTATGACTTTTTTGATGTGCACGTCAGACACTATGTTATGTTTTTCAGAAAAAATCAGGGTCAATTTTTCGTGCACGAAGGATTTGACCCCCTTAATCTTATCCAATTTTGAAAAAGTTTAGTAGTTTGGAAACTATATTGAGAGTACTACAATATTTATTTTTTTATTATCTTCATATCTTGAGTGGATGACTATCAAATTTTGCCTCCAAGTTCAGGTTCACCTGATTTCAGAAATAAAAAAGTGTCCACTTATACCCCTCTTTTTGACCACCGTCTTTGTGCACTTAACTAGAATCATTATTCTATCTAAATTACATGAGAATATAACAAAATAAAGCATCCCAAGAAAATATACACAACAAGAGTTTGATATACTTCGTTTTCCTACTATTGCATGGTCATTTTACCTCCTTTTGGTAAAAAACTTGATTGTTGCAGCATTGTTTTGTGTTTTTGAGTTGATTTTTTCTATAATTTTTGGCCCCTTAAAAGCACTTTTAATTGCACACAATAATAATTTATACCCGGACATGATTTGAATTATCTAAATAAAAATAAAAATAATGAGAAATTATGCTTAATCATACAAAGGAACAGATATCTAATTAAAAATATGAATGAAACAAAAATAACATATTAAAAATGTCTATAAAAATCACATCATTATGTATTCTTTGAAAGAAAACTAGTAGATTTTAGTAACATAATGAAGTGTGTATAACCACTATGTACATAGAAAATTAGTAAACTAGACTCGTTATTATAGATCCAATATATCAAAGGACATATGTGAGTCCACCAACACAACAAAAGACCAAAGCCTACACGCATAGCTACCCAATGAGGATTTGAACCTTGGTGGCAGTTTTACCAAGCAAGTGTTTTAACCCTTGCATTACATGTGTCCCCCCAATCAAAGGACATTTTTCTTAATACTCCATATATTTAATCTAATTAAAAAGTTATATAGGTACCGGTTCAATCATGGCTTTGGTGATAAGTTTTTTTGGCTCAATGTCTGAGACACTAATTCCATCTCTTTCTTTGTAGAGAAGTTGGATACCTTTTGATAACGCATATTTATGATATTTTCTGATTATTGGAACATTATTAGGTTTCAAATATTCCCAATTTAGTTCCTTGAGTTTTTCATCAATTAAGGAATTGAGATACTCTGATGCATCCTCCTCTGTAGATCTAGGATTGTCTTTCAAATAACATGCTATGCCCGATGCTAGTTCTCCACGATCTGCCTCAGCCTTCAAAAATACCATTACACTTTTATAAAATTTCAAATTAAATGCCTTTAAACCAATTTAATTGATTATCTGCATGGAAAAACATGATATCTTGAAAGTTGAATTGACTAAATTTATAACATACCTTGAAAGTCTTTGTGTCACCTCTTAATCTAAGGGTTAAGCATAGAAGATCATTGAACTTTGAAGGGTAATCAATTTCTTTTATAATATCATCATCAATGGGCACATCCAATGATAGTAGTGGTTGTAAGGTCACAACACGATACCCAAAGCTTACTTTTCCATTCTCTAAATATTCCTCCAAAGATGGTATATACCCCGTAGCAATCCAAGTTGCTTCCACCATGAAAGAATCTATGCAAATTTCCCACTATACACAAACAATATTCCAAGTTAATTTGTTAAAACTGTTAATTTCCCACTCTAAAAAAGGTAAAAATCAGATCATTTCATAATGTTAAGGAAAACCAAAATATATTTTGATAGGCCATGCATATGTACTAATTTATTTTTATTGTAAACCAGATTATGTTATATACAGGTAAAATTCTATAGTTAATATATGATACATATATAATACCATACCTTTTTACATGAAAATGTAAGATTAGGATCACACACACATAAACACACATATATATGTATGTAATATACATACATACATACATACATGCATGCATACATACATACATATATACATACATATATGTGTGTGTGTGTGTATGTATGTATGCATGCATGCATGTATGTATGTATGTATGTATACATATACATGTATACATTTATATATGTATATATATACATATATATATATGTGTGTGTGTGTATACACACACATATGTATATATGTATGTATGTATGTATGTATGTATGTATGTATGTATGTATTTGTGTTTATATACACACACACATACACATATATATGTATGTAATATATACACACACATATGTATGTATGTAATATATGTGTTTATATATACCACACACACACAAACACACATATATATGTATGTAATATACATACATACATACATGCATACATACATACATATATACATACATAAATGTGTGTGTGTATGTATGTATGTATGCATGTATGTATGTATACATATACATGTATACATTTATATATGTAGATATATACATATATATATATATGTGTGTGTGTGTGTGTATACACACATATGTATATATGTATGTATGTATGTATGTATGTATGTATGTATGTATGTATATATGTATATATGTGTTTATATATACACACACATACACACACATATATGTATATATATATATATATGTATATATACATATATGTATATCTACATATATACGCATACACATACACATACACATACACATACATGTACATGCACATGCACACACACACACACACATAGGGACACGTACACATACACATACACATACACATAGACATACACATACACATACACATACACATACACATATGCATACACATACACATACACATACACATACACATACACATACATACACACACACCCACACACACACACACACACACACACATACTAAAAGAGTAAGTATTAATAATAGTATGAAAAAATCCCTCCTACTTAGTATATGATGTTAGCTATAATGATATTTTAATAACTCGATATAAATAGATAAAAATTAAACAATTAATATATATTTTTATTATCAATTATAGTTAACAAGTATAAGAAAGGATAATAAAAACCCACTCTTTGCATAGAAGGAAATAAGAGATCAATACATCAAGAAAACTGCAAAACATATGCTTTATATATAATTATGTTGTAACTTATTTCCTTTTTAAATAAAACAAGTGCATTTTAAATTATTTCACCTTTGTATTATGGTTCATACTTTTAATGAATTATAAATGAGATGTTAGTAATGAAGATGTATTTAAGATTAAATGTTTTGGTGAAATGAAAATGTAAGATTAGGACCACACACACACACACACACACATATATATGTATGTAATATACATACATACATACATACATGCATGCATACATACATATATACATACATACATATATACATACATATGTGTGTGTGTGTGTGTGTATGTATGTATGTATACATATAGATGTATACATTTATATATGTATATATATATACATATATATGTGTGTGTGTGTGTATACACACACATATGTATATATGTATGTGTGTATGTATGTATGTATATATATGTGTTTATATATACACACACATACACAAACATATATGTATATATATGTATATGTATATATACATATATGTATATCTACATATATATGCATACACATACATGTACACATACACATACACATACACATACACATACACATACACATACACATACACATACATACGCACACACCCACACACACACACACATACTAAAAGAGTAATTATTAATAATAGTTTGAAAAAATTCCTCCTACTTAGTATATGATGTTAGCTATAATGATATTTTAATAACTCGATATAAATAAATAAAAATTAAACAATTAATATGTATTTTTATTATCAATTATAGTTAACAAGTATAAGAAAGGATAATAAAAACCCACTCTTTGCATAGAAGGAAATAAGAGATCAATACATCAAGAAAACTGCAAAACATATGCTTTATATATAATTATGTTGTAACTTATTTCCTTTTTAAATAAAACAAGTGCATTTTAAATTATTTCACCTTTGTATTATGGTTCATACTTTTAATGAATTATAAATGAGATGTTAGTAATGAAGATGTATTTAAGATTAAATGTTTTGGTGAAATGAATATATTAGTTGAATTAAATTTCTTGTTTTTACACTCTATACTAATATAATAAAAATTACACATATGAAAAATTAAGTATTTATATAAACATACAGCTTTACGCGCATAGTTAAGTTTGTCTCTTTCTTGTGTTTTTTCAGCAACTTGAGCCATGCTTCTCACACCCTCATCAAAGGCCTTGAATGCCACTTTCATAAATTCCGGAAGTGCTTCCATGAATGCTAAATCCCACCTTCATAAAGCATAAGACAATCTATTATCACAATATCTACCTATCAATATATTAATATATTAAAATGCTTATTGTCTACTAATGTCTAGAGAAATATGTTTTGAAAAGTACATAAGAAATATGGAAAGATAAAACAATTTACATTTCTTCTTACTATAAAATATGATATATGTTATCATTAATCTATTAGTTGTTTATATGGACAACATGGTCCCTATATAAATAACTAGATTTGTAGCATGCACATGAATGATTTCTTCCTTTAACTCACACCAATTACTAATATAAGTTGTACATACCTCTTAATGGCTTGTGTGAAGAGTTTAAGTTCATCCAAAGTTCCGTAAGTGTCATAAATATCATCTAAACAAGTGAGAAATGTACACATCTTTGCAAACCCAATTATAAAAGTAGAATATTTTGGATCGATACACACTCCAGCTCCGAAAAGTAAAATTCCACATGGCGATGATGAGCAAACTCTAGTTTATCTAGACCACACTCTTTCCACCATCTAGAATGCACACACACTACTAAATCAACATGATTTTCTAATCATTCAACTATAATGTATATTGTAAATGACTAAGGCACCAAACTAAAAGGACATCTTTCATAACATGAATTTTTTACCTAGACCAGACTCTTTCCACCATTGAAAGATGTTTATAAAGATCATCTGTAGATGAAGAGTTTAGATGAAGGGCATTGAAAATGCCCTTGATCTCCTTAATCACCTTCTCAGCACGTTCACAATAATAGGGAGCCTGCACCAGATCATTAAAAACATATCAAGACCAAAGAGATGAGGACAACAACTTATAAGAAACTTAAGCACAGTAAAGTAATTTACGTCATAAGATTTAGAGAGGGATTGAAGAAAATCATGATCCCACAAGTTGGGGTGATGATTTCCAATGTGCTATGTGATGCCTTGTTCATCAGTGGTAGTAAGTGCCATATTGATTGGCATTCGGGCTACTCTGCGGTGTGATGGGTATAGTTTGGTAAGACTAGGCTTATCATGGTGAATGGAAGAAGGCTTATGAAATGATAGCTTCTGTCCAACCATAGGCTTATAACAAGCAAGAGACATTTTGGCTCTGTACTTTTATTAAAGAATGTTGTTGTTGTGGAGTAGAACCGGTTGGTCAAATGCCTTGAAGAATCTAAGAGATGCATCTCAGAGTTGAAGAATCAACAAGAAGACAAAAAGGAGTGCAGGTGTAAAGATCTAGCATCTAAGCTAGAAGTAAAAGATAAAGAACATCAAAAGTTGCTTGAAGAAATGGAGATTCTCTTAAATGACCTTGAGAAATGTCACGATGAGCTCAAGGTGAGAATCCGGTATGATGGCAACAGTGATGCCTTGTACAAAATATTGAAAAATAAAAAGCACGCCAAGGAAACTGAAGGATTAGGAAGTGGTGTCGATGAATTCTCCACCAGTAGGAATGTCCCTCACAATGACATTCTGTTTGTCTCCTCAAATGGAGGGAACAAGGGAAAACCCTTCAAAGTTAGAGATGCTGCCCAGAAGAAGGTTGATCTAACCTCAACTGGTGAATAATTGAAGACAAGGATGAAAACCTATGCTGCAAGGAGGAATAATGCAGACCCCAAAGGAAAAGGGAAGATGGGAGAAGACAGCTTCACTAGAAGCAAGAACATGAGAAGACAACAAAGAAGACCTTCTATCGGTAGAGGACAAGGAAATGCTATCGCCCATAGGAGAGAGCATGTGTGGGAAAAGAAGAGATCAGTTGGAAGAGTTGCAAAGCATGGTCAATCTAGGATCCATCCCTAGAGAAGGAGATACTAGACCGGTAAGATATCCCCATGCACTGCAGAATATGTTTGTAAGTTATATACCTTCCTTCTCTAGTTACTGCTTTACATGTAATATTTTTGGCCATAGGGAAAAATAATGTAAAAAGAGATCTAGAAGGAACAGTCTAGGATCTCATAGAAAATGAGAAAAATGTATCAAGGAGTAGAAGCATGCATATCCCCTCTCCCGGTTATGCAAATAGTGTTTTTTATAACTATAATAGATCTGGCCATAGAAGTTATGAAAGAAGCAAGAATAACTCACAACTCTATGGAAACTAGTGGAACAATCATGCTTAGTATATTGGCAGTTATAGAAGATATGAGTAGGAAAGACCTGCATGGAACCAAAGGAGAAATGTCCCTGCAGGATTAAGAGGTCCACCATTTTCGATTGCCGGTCACAACAACATGACCAAAATAAGATGGTCTAACTAGTATGTTAGAAGGTTCCCCAATCATGAGGCTGGGATGGATGTTGGGTGCTACTATAGCACTACTTCTAGTTATGTGGAAGAATCTGAAAATGCAAGGACCCATCAGCAGAAGAAGGTAAGACCTGCTCCCAAGACTAAAAATGAGAAGAAGAATGTGACGGTATGGAGGGAGAAGCAAGAAGATGCAACTATGGACCGACACTGTGCATTCAATGCATAGGTGATATCTCCTAAGTATTAAAGGAGATGCAGGACCTTAGGGGGACTAGTACACTAACCTTATCATTCACCCCCTCAGTGAAGAAGGATACTTGGAAGAACAAGCTACTGCCAGTATGAAAGAAGGAAATGAGAAGATAAGTGTGTGTAGTGGCTACCTTGGCTACACACCTACATATGAAAGATGTCTCACTACTGCATGTGTCAATGGATGAAAAATTAACAATTGGTATCAAATGCAATGTGACACAAAATGTCAGGAGGAGTTACATGAAGGTGCTCTGGTAGTGATGATGGACCAGTATAAGAAACTAGTATGTGCAGGATGTTACTGACATGAATTCTAATAGGTACTTGTAGGTAATGTAAGAAAATAAGGTTTGAGATCATTTCATTAGCCCCAATAGAATGAAATGAGGAGTTTATATCTCAGGTGGTGCTGATGAAGACCTAAATGACATATGTTGGCTTGATTATTGATCATGAATGCTTGCATGTGTTACGTAACCTGTTTGATTTATGGCATGGTGATGATATTATATGGCATTGTGTACATCCAGGATCATGTCATAGGTTGTGGTAGATATAATGGAGCTGATAGATCATCAAAATGATCACTTATGCACAACTCAACTGGTATAAGGTGAAGATTGGAGCTCTTGTTTCAGACCTGACCTAAAATGTGGACTTAAGATGTATGAATTAGGGGGAGTTCAAGTGCTCATGATACATATCCTACATTCTTGAACTTATGGGGGTACTGGCTGCTTGAAACTATAAATGATGGAAATTGTTGTAGGAATACCCAAGAGAATTTCATGATTAAGTGTATCTTGGTATCAGACCAATTGGTAGCACTCATAGTACAATCACATTTGATTCTCAAGATCAATTGGTATCAGATGGGAGATGATGTAGTCTCACCAACATGTATGATGTACTCACTGACACATGTGATTTCAATTGGTTTCAGTCTTGCATATGCATTATGGCTCCGGTTTGCATATACACTTGGTTGCTAAAAAATTGGTGTTAGTTGATGTTTGAGCCCTCCATCTCAAATGATGTGATTTGAGAGGATGCAAAGTATGAAGGTTATAGGAGCAGATGCATCTGGTAGAGAAAAAGGAGAGAAACCCTAATAGTGCCCTTTGCAATTGTTGTCAAAGGGGGAGAGAGATTCTATAGTATACTGGATACTACATGTGTGAGAATCCATGGATCACACAAAGGGGGAAAGAGAATAAATAGTATGTTCGATACTACATGTGTTGACATCAATGCCAAAGGGGGAGATTGTTGACATTGAGTTGTCATTGATGTCAACTGGTATAGGATGGCTATTAGTATAAGAGATGTATATGCAACACTATCATCGATCCATACCGGATGTGATGTCTTTGATGTCACCTAGTATTGCATGTTACCGGTAAGGGAGAGAATGTCATTCAACAAAATGGCCATTGGAGTCACTGGTACACAAGTTAGTGTTTGACTTGTGTTGGAGATATGGAAAGGAGACTGATATGATATAACAACCGGTAAATGATGACATCTACAAGAGAGAATGATGATGGTCAGTTGATTGTGCTGGAGAGGGGGAAAGTTATCTAAATCACATCAACACTGGAAGAGAAGTATGTGCAGGCCACTAGTATGGTGTGTGGATGAAGAATAACATCACTACCATTGGATGAAGAGAAAACTGACAGTAAGAGTGCCCAAACTAGATCACATGTGCATGTTTGAAGATATGCTTCTCAAACAAGGAAGCCATATTGATGTAATGTCAGATGTAGATGATAAGGATCTAGTCCCACCGGTAAGTGGAACTTATCTCCTATTATGAAAAGTGTGTGTCATAGTTCTGTGAGATAAGATAGAAGAGTTAAAGACATGTGCTTGAAGTCTCACACCGGATCTACCGATGAATCATGAAGATTCCTCGAGTGCATGAAATCAAAGATATGCACTGGATCGACAAAGAAGGCATAATGAGGTACTTGAACTATTGAAGTGTGATGGGTTTGTCACCTTGACAAGCCGGTTGAGATATGGTTTGGGCTGATGATGAAGAAGCCAAGGCTACAACAACTGTAGATAGAGAATACAACTGGTATGTAGATGCCTTAGAAGGAAGTAGTTGAAGGTTGATGACATGGTGTAATCAAGGGTGCCTACCGGTAAGTATGAGAACCGGTGAGAGAGAAAAGAGGCTAAGTGATGTGCTCCTTTCTGATGAAGATGACCATGTGGTGGATTGATATGTTTGGTAACCGGCAAAGGTGCTCCACTAAAAGAGATGCCAAGTGTAAGGTGATGGTTGATCGGTTAGGGTATAACCTGTAGGGTTAGCGAGGCAGTAGATGAACATGATAATGGAGTTGGTCGGTGATCCTATCTAGACCGACATAGAAGACCTAGCAAAGATGGATTCTGACAAAGGGGCCACATGGAGGTGAAGTGGCATGCATGCACTAGTAGACATGTTGAGTCGATAAAGTATCAGGCAGTGAGGCAGATGGTGACACGTCAACATTTATGTCGACTGTGTGATTCATAGGACGTGAAGAATAGGTTTGCGACTCGAGGTCAGATGGACAACAAATATCCTGGTCAAACTATTTGACCAAATTAAGGTAGTTAAAGAAAACCGTGAGACTATTCATGGTCATCAACCAAGAGATCCATCGATAGGTTATATGCAGGTTGCTAAATGAGGAAGATGTGTTTTGGAAGGCATGCCAATGACGAGATTGATTGACGAATTATAGTTCATTAACCAAGGGGATTAGATCTTGAGAGATTTGATTGGATTTTACTCAGCTCGAGCTTGAAGAAGAAACCCTAACCACCCTAATGTTGAATTGGCTTTTGATAGGAAAACTAGTTTATAAATATGCAAGTCAAAATCGATGAGTCTTGTTGCTAGATGAGAGGGTATTACTGCTGAAGAAGTGAAATCAATCAAGTACTCACCAAGAAGAAGAAGAAAATACTAATTGTGAGGAAGAATAGGGTTGAAGTGTTCAACCGACAACAAAGAGAGAACCGATAGTCAGCCATTGAGTCTGACAAAGGAGAAAACTTATAGTGATAGAACTAGCAAAGAAGAATAACATGAGACTATAGAGAAGGAAAACAAAGAACCGACAGAGGGTAGTACTGGTAGAGAGGAGTAGTGTAGCAGTGAAAACTGACAGAGAGTGAACCGATAAATAGAGAATCGACAAAGAAGAAGAAGAGACTGAACTAGTGAAGGTGCAACAGAGAGTAAGGTTGCATCAGGTGATAAGATTGCAGCCGTGTTAGGGTGAGCAGAGAACCGACATAGTATTGGAGAGAGGAGAACCAGTAGAGAGATTTGCAGAAGAGTTACAAAATTCATTAGTAATAAGAATATTAATTTTGTAATCGAATATGTTCATTGAAGAGCACTGAGTTGGAGCTCGATGCAGGGGTTTGTAGCTCCTTGGGTTGGTGCTCTAAATCAAGGGTGGGTGCTCCTTGGTTTGGTTCCCTAAACATTGTAATAAGAGTTTCATTGTGAGGTTGGATTGGACCAGTAGACTCCAACAACATTTCTGACTGAGGTTTTTCCCATCTTGGGTTTTCCTTGTATATGCTAGTGTTATATGATGTCCCTTTCATGTATGATTTCTTTTGTTTTAGTATCCCCTCTAATCGGTAAGTTATCTTTCTCTTAGATTTGATAACCAGTATACACACATAGGATAGTTAAAGGGAAATTTTTTGGAAACCACTAATTCACCCCCCTCTCAGTGGCACATTGTGTCTAACAGCTAGTAGTTGGACAATCAAAGTAGGTGAATTGCTCAAAGGAAATAAAAGAAGATAAGAGAAATAAAAGATAAGATGATAGACAACAATGATGCTTGTTTGACTTGATAAGAACATTTATCTTGGTGTGCAAGATTCTATCACTATTGCGACAAGAGATATCTTAGATGTAAATGTATTACTTTGGACATCTAAATAAATGAATATATTAGAGATAGTGTGAGATTAACATTGTGTGATGGTAATATACATCTATGATTAATTTATAGATTATTCATTCATTTTAAAAGTTTAATCTATAAAATCAAAAAACATAGGTACAAATAGAACTCTCAACACCTTAAATATAGACCACATAAAAGTTCAATTATTAGATACATCTGTCTATATGTAACTTATTATAAAGAGGACAATAAACAAGTAAAGTAAATGACTCGAGTGGTAGTGCTACGGTTTTGGCTTTCTTTGGTGATTGTGTTGAAGAAGGAATGATGATACAGATGACAAGGATGAGGATATTGCTTTTATTTGTTGGTTTTGTCATGGGTTCCCATTGGAGGGAGAGAACTGGTCAATATTTGGGCTATGTAGGGGATTTATCACCCTTGCATTTCATTTTCCCTCCTCACCCGTATTTCTTTCTAGCTTCCATGTGTACATTGGAATAGTATTTTTCCTCTACTTATTCACTAGTTGAGTTAACTTATTTGTCAATTTATACTAATAGGAAATTTCATTCTAATTCATTCATTTTACAAGTTTAATCAACAAAACTAAAAACGAAAACTATTAATAAACGTAACTTCACCTTAAATATAGGCCACATAGTAGGTCAAATTATTATACATCTTTTCCTATATGTAAGAATCCTTATAAAGGGAGGGAAGAGAATAATGATACATATTATGATCAATAACACCATAGCAACCATAACTTTAAGAAAAACTTATACAAAAAGGAATGAGGTGTTTCCATAGACATACTTTTTAGGCACTCCATGATGTTAGTCGTGACATCTATTAAATAACTAAATAAAGAAGGTATGTTGATAATGTTTACATCACCATACCAAGAAAGATGACATCAATATATTACTCTATAATGCTCAATATTTGGGTATTAATTATAGCCATTAATTTTTGAGTCTTAGAGCAATTTATAATCGTATTTCTATTTGTATTCCCAATTGTTTTGATTAAGTAAAAAGAGGTTTTTGAAAGGAACCCATACCTTTTACATATCAGGAGAGCAAAAGAACTAGAAAGAACTGTGTCTGATCACTTCAAAAACAAAAACAAAAATTGATCCCATCCGAACAAAAGGGATCTCAACACACATAACATGAACAACCAGAAAAAGACAGCGAAAGGAAAGCAAAAAGACAACACAAAGACTGAGACCAAGACCGAGACCGAGACAGCTAGATATTTTTCATGATATCTTCAGCGTGGACCACCATCTGCTTCATGTTATCTATACAGGTCTTTAAATCATCCATCTTACGACCTTTGATGTCGCCCTTATTCTTGGTATTGGCTCTAGTCCTCTTCTCGTGACCTTTTTTGTCCAGCTGATCCTTGTCGCCTTCTTTCTCTTTGATGTTATCAAATTTGTTAATCAAAATGTTCATGTTGTCCACCGAGGCTTTGAGAACTTGGAAGTTCTGTTCAACTATCTTCTTTACAATGAGTTCCATCCTGTCAATTCTGTTGCCCAGATTGTTCATAGAAATTTCCATCCCTTTCACCTCCTTATTTTCTTCCATCTCCTTAACCTTATTTTTAGTTGCAATAATTTTACTCAGCATGCTTTCAAAGGCTCCAACATTATTAATTGCCACCACCAACTCTTTGACATTATTTGTATTCCCAATTGTTAGAGAAACACAACTGTACACTTGATTTATGCAGTTTGGATTATTTTGGATTTTCAACTCTACAATTAAAAATTTAATTTAAAAATATTATAATATTCCTAATCAAATTTTGGTTTAGAAAAAATAAATCAGATATTAAATAGTAAAAATAAACATAATAATTTTACCCCTCTATAATTAAGACATACATAATAATATTCCTTCAAAAGAATAAAATATGAAATATTAAAACAAACATAATAATTTCACTCCTCCATTTGCCATATTATTGGACTCTCTTGATGAACGACAAGGCTTTTAAGTATATATTTATTTTCTCTAAACATTCAATCTCATAGGTCTATGTTTTTCCCTATGCAAACCATCAACAAATTACTTCTCTGTATATAGTAGGTCTAAAGAATCTTTCTCTATATACTTACTTGGTACTTGGACTAGTATGTATAATTTTTGGGCATTAATGTCATTCTGAGCAATAGTATAAAGTTTCAAAATAGTCTAAGATCATTGCAATTGTAAATTGGAGAATTGGAGGCTTAGCAAACCCACCAGGTGGAAGGGAGGATTTACTAAGCTCATATTTTGCTTAAGGGAGACTTTACATTCAAAAGAGGGGGGTGAATCTACTAGATCCAATCCTAAGTGATATGAGGACTGAATACTAAGTAGATTGGAATGTAATTGGCCCTCTTTTGTAAGTTGATTAATTGAATTAAGACTAAGTGCTGGAAATGAAGACAAAGTATGAGAAAACAACGAGCTATAGATTCGAGATTCAGTCCTGCACCTGGATTTGAGAATTTTTAAATATTTTGGAGCTTCTCTGTGAAATCTACCAAAAGTTGCAGGGATCATGGGTTTGGACTAGGTCGCCCTCCATTCGGTCCAATGAACTTTCCATGCGTCGAAAAGGGTTTTTGTCTATGGAAATAAAGCTCAATTCCAAAAGTACAATTGTGCACCTGCTTTTTGCACACAAAAGGAAAGGGAAATGTGTTGGGGATAGGGGTTTGCCTTGAAGTCAAACACCAGTTTTGGAATTAACCAAGTGATTAAAATAATGTAATTGAAATGACTGGAAGTAAAAATCCTCCTCTTTGAGGGGATGTTGAATTTCATGAAAATGAAATGCTTATACTTCCTTGTGAAGTTTTTCTTGCCTCCACATGGAAAATGACTCCAAAATGACTTCTAACCACTTACAAACATGAAAAATGGTATTAAAGATTATTACACACAAAATGAATCAACTAGACCAAAATATGAACATTTAGCAACTTTTCCCATGAACACCTTGATGCCTTGCGCCAAGAATGCCCAAATGACTATTGTTCCAAGTTCACATTCACTTGTGGCACCAAAGAAGGTATTGCCACACATTGTTTAGCATGATGTCTTTGTTGTGCTCAAATCATTTGCACATTTGAAGGTGCCTATTGTAATACTTGATGTTACAATTACACATTATTGTTTGTTCATTGTGTAGCCATGATAAATGGTCCTATTGACAAATTTTGGGTTGTTTGTGCATAATCTGTCATGTATTGCAAACTTGATTATACATAAGTATCCTATCGTGTCATTGGATGTCTAAATATAGGGAATATGTGGCATCACCATAGTGAAATGTTCTCACATCTCTGATTGTGAATAAACTTAAGGAATGTTAGATGTCTTTTGTTGTGCTACATTTCTCAATGTTTTTGGTATCACCATTTGGTCTTATGCAAATGGCATTGTATTAAACAATGGATTATTGACCATTTCAAACAATGCCTTTGGAGGAATTTTCACACTTAAATTCTTAGATGCATGTGTCTCAAGTAGTGTAGTTGGAGCCTCTTGTTGCAAACTAACTTCATTTTGACGAGGCTCAATATTAATGAGATTGTTTGTCTCATGTTGAACTTGAACATTACTTTGAGCATTTGACATCGCAAAATTCCATTGAATCATACTTAAATATTTAATGGGAAACATTTGAAACATCTTGCTCATGAATTTATCCATTTTTTTGGTTATTTTGGGATTGTTGATAACCATATCAAAATTTGTGTGTGTTTGGATCAAAAGATGAATCTAGTTGATCATTTGGGTCAATTTGTTGTTGAAGGTCCTCAATTGAGCCAAAGCCTTGTAAAATATTTTGTCCTCCACATGATGTTGGTGGTCATTGGTTCAATTGATTATTATGAAATGGTGCAATCCTTGAGGGTGTTGGTGGTAGACTTCCACACCTTGGTTTCATTGTCACAAATATGGGTTTATAGTATGGTGGCGATCATAGTTGTACCATCTCATATTGTGGTATTGTGTTGCTTGGAGGACCCACATTAAAATCGGGTGGTTGGGTATGATATTGTTGAATTTTTGTGTTTGGTATATCATCCATTGGAAAAGACATAGATTGATATGTAGGCTCTTGTGATTTTTTGGACTTGGACCTTGTTTCAACAAATATGTCACTATGCAATGTTTTTTGGGATTTTTGGATTCAAGAATGCAATGAAATGCAACTAAAAGGATTGCAAATGCAACTTACAAGAATAATAATGCAACTTATGTTTTTTGGTTGTATTGGAACTTTTTAGAATGATTATGAAATGAAACTTAAGTTCAAACTTAGGGAGTGAAAATGCAATCTATATTTTTGTTATTTTTGAAGATTTGGAAAAATCTTGAAATGCAAGTCTAAAGAGATTAAAATGCAAATTGGCAATGATAATGACAAGAACGTAGGATATGATATGGATATGAAAGGATAACTCAACCCAAGACAAAACTAAGGTTTGAGACAAAGCTAATGCAATAAGGTTATGAGAAGACTAATGATTTGGAATATGAAAATACACCCTAATCCAAGACCTAAGTTTGAGAAAATGACCTATGAATACAAAGAAAATGAATGATTAAAACCTAGTAAAATGACTTAACCTAGATGCCAAAGGGAATAATGATAATGCAAATGAAATATTATGAAGGCAATGGATAGGTCTTAACACCTAAGTTTGGACTATGCAAAAAACTATCCTATAATGACATGGATTTTGAAACCAAGGATTCCAATTGTTTGATAAGCCATTCTATTGAAATATCTTCAACTTTGGATGATAACTCTGATTAATTTTGAGACAATTTTTGACCCTTGAAGTTTTTTGTTTGCAATTTTGTGACCAAGGTTGTTATGTCTTTCTTTAACGTGATATTTTCCTTGAAATGATGTTTTTAATTTTGTTAAAAAACACAAAAGACATAATGGCTATTTGACTTGTTGCATGAAATCAATGCACATCCAATTACAATCCTAAGGTTTCGCAGGGACAATGGTATTTGGATTTCCACTGCAGATAAATTTGAGCTGCACTTATTCAAAATGGATAGCCTAGAAGTTTGGTGATGCTGGCTCCCCTACCATGTCACTCGCTTCTTGGGTACACCAATCTTCAAATTCCCAAAGATTCAAAGATCTAGGGGAATTTTCTATCTCAATTCTGAATTTCAAGATTGTGGGATGGCTTCAAAGGTCCAACCTCTTGCACAAACAAATAGAGGGATTTTGGCAACTAAAACAATTTGGCTCCTAGTAAGGGCATTCATTCAGGTGGCCATATGTGTGGAATTTTGCTCAATTAAGAGGCCTCCTAGTCCTTGTAGGTTTTTACTTAGCACATGAATATTGTAGTGCCCCTCCTTGATCCATCTTTTATTTTTGCGCTTTGATAGATTATATTGCTTAACAAAATGTTCGTGACCACTTTGATATCTAAATAAAATTAACAAAATGTTTGATGTTACCTAAATGTCTTATGAAATGCAACCATTAAATTTTTTTATAACATATTATTTTGTAAAATAAATTCTAAAACAAAAGTCAATTTAATATATAGATAGCTACACCAGTTGGGTTCATGCAGGATCATGGGGGGCCAAAAAGTGGCTGTCAAAAAAATAGCCTTCTCCACTCACCTAAAAATGTGAAAATCTGGGTTGACTTTTTGCTTGGCCTGGGTGTCAGTACACCTTGGTATGGTAAACACCTAAGCAACTCGGATATCCGATTTTTATAGGTAATTTTAAATTAAAAAAATAAATTATATAGTATATAATGTAATATAATAATACCTAGCTGATTACCTTCTGTATACTGATCTGTTTACTATCACTGTTTAGCTAGTTGACCTCTTCTGTGTTGGTCTACTCAATGCTTGTTGGTTGGCCTCCTGTGTGCCGGTCTACTCACTGTTTGCCCTGTCTACACTCTGCCTAGTCGGTTATCATCTGTATACCGATCTACTTACTACTGATAGACTATGTAGACTTGAAACATGATGTTGCCAATAATGACAACCATATCATTCACCGGTTTACCGATCATACAAAATGCACCAAAATTCCAACAAACTCCCCCTTTGGTATTGGTGGCAAACATTACAAAAAAATGACATTACAAAAATGTGCCAGTGGCAAACACTACAAGAATGTTCACAACGTACAAATCTCCAAAACACCCCCTTTTGCCATCAATGACAAAGACTATACAAAATAATTTGTCAAAGTAGAGCAAACATCTCTTTGAAGTTTTCTTGAGCTACTTTCAAAGAGGATTTCCATGAACATTTTACCTGTTTCATGGTGGTGAAGTGTCCATGCAAAACTACAATAAAAGCCTCCATATCATTGACTATCTTGTACTCAGGTTCACTTATGAGGCATTCTTCTTCTTTAATATTCATTAGCATTAAATCAATAATTGGTGTAAGTTAGCACTGTAGCTCTAACAAAATAAGACCTCATTTGTCTTCTTCTTCTTTCAACTTTTTGATTTTGTGATTAAGTTGTTTGATCTTACCACTAAAAATTGATGCTGAACTGGTAAGAGGATCAAAAGAACTTATCATATCTTGAATTTCTTTTTGAATCTGATTTCTTTTGTCTTTTAGATCTCTAATTAGATCGGTAAAACTTGAATATTTGACTAGTAATTGACCAACTTCCTACATTATATTTTTGAATTCTTCTATTCGAGTGGAGAGGGCAACTTTTCCAACTGATATTTGCTCCATTAAATTTTCTCCTCTTTGATTCATATTGTCTTCCTGCAACCTTCTCCAGATCGGTTGCCTCTAAACCGATTGTAGTTACAAGAGTACTCAACTGATCAATGCTGGGTGCAGTATCATCAATAACAATGTGAGGAATTAGTTTAGAAAGAATTGTTTTGGCAAAATTGAGAATTCTTGCCTTCTTTTTCTTTGCTCTTAATTTAGCATTTTCAACTTGAATTCTCAGTTTTTCTGAAACTTTCATCAATTGCTTGGGAGTCATTTTCTTTATATCAATGACCGATTCTCCCTCTTCTTCCTCCTCTATTTCATCTTCCTTTTTTGCAATCTCAACTTTTGAACTAGCCATGGTGATGATTTTTACCTTCTTCTTGTCACTTTCTCTTTCTCAGTCTAACTTCCTCTTTGGCGGAGGAGTATCCATCACTACACTCTTATTTTCTACTTTCTTCTCTTCCTCTTTGTTGTCTTTTGACAGAATAGGATTTGGTATCAATGAAGTTCTGTGAGGTGTATCCTCATAAGGAATGTCTTCAATGGTTACTTCATCTTGACCGGGAAGCTTAGTTTGATAAGCTTCCTTCACCGGTGTAGTGTGAATCGGCTGCTCGACATTCTTTGTCAGATTGGGAATGTCTGACACAACATTTCCTATGATTTCCTCAACTGAGAAAACATCAAAATCTTCAGTGGAGTGTTTTTATTTACCTTTTCTTTTGTCAAGGACAGTTGCACCTTGATCCTATTTTGTTTCCTTAGCTATTTCTTCTTCAGCTTCCTTTTGCTGATCCATTATTTTCTTCCACAGGGCAACACCTTCTTCATGCACTACTTCAACTTCACCTACTGCCACTCACCCAATTCTATTTCTTATTTTGAAGTGTTGAATGCATGCTTTAGCCACTAGTGAAGCTTGATCAAGGTCTAAGTCATGTTGCACGTCCATGAGTGCTTTTATCTTGTGTTCTTTTTCAATAGCCAGAGCTGTTTTCCATCTCCCTTCAATTTGATCTTGGAATTCTGATGGGATTATTCCATATAGTTCACTGGGAGTCCTACAAATCTTGTGCAAGTTCCACATCAGGGATTCTTCAATTTTCCTTTTGTCTTCTTCATTACCGAGGGAATATGTTTTCCCAACACCAGACAAACCTCCAAATTCTTTGATCGCATGGACCAATTCATCAACTATTGGGGCTTTGTTCCTTCCACTTCTTCTAACCTCCTTAATTTCCACATCTGATTGGGTTTCAAAGATATCACCCTCTTTTCCATCCTTTTAAAACTTTTTATCAACTCTTCCTTCAGTCTTCTTCTTTCTAGTATAAGTCACTCCTACCGGTCTATCTTTACTTGGGGAAGATACAAGAGTACCTAAATCTTTTTCTTTTGTATATGTTGCAGGCTTGGTTGCTACAGTCCCCTTTGGTTTTGTCTTTGGCACTTTCTTCTTTTCACCTATTAATTCTTCATCTTTATTAAGGTTGACCCCTGATTGTTCACTAGCACTGGTGGAGGTAGTGGCACCCGATGCTTCACCTCCATACTTTTTGTCAAGAGTGTCAATCATT
Organism: Cryptomeria japonica; assembly: GCF_030272615.1. NCBI lineage: Eukaryota > Viridiplantae > Streptophyta > Pinopsida > Cupressales > Cupressaceae > Cryptomeria > Cryptomeria japonica. The sequence continues at coordinate 142,687,546 of NC_081406.1, forward strand.
CTTCTTACTTTTCTTTTCATGATTGGCACTTAAAGTCTTGTTTTATTTTGGAGCTTGCCTCCTCACAGGTTCCAAATCTCTTTGCCTTTGGGTCCATCGATTTGGACAACAACATGTTGACATGTATTTTAACAATGTCTCTTGCAACCTCATAGCCCATAGGTGGAACCCAAAAGGTTCTAGGTTGAACGGCTTGTAAAATACAACAATCTATGTCTACAAGAAAACAAATGTTGTCTTTGTATTTCTGCACTATATCGGTTGGGATTCTTTCACTCTTGTGCATCCTAATTTGAAATTTCTTAAAGTATCCCCACATTGTTTCACCAAACCTATATCCTAGATCTTGAATCATTTCACCTATCTGAACCATGATAGGTTTTTCTTTAGACCATACTATATTATCCAGGTTACCAAGGAAAACATTTTGCACATAGAAAAATATACATACCAGTAGTGAGTCATATTTGAAAGATTTCTTCTTGTCCTTCTTGATTCTCTCCATGTTAACCATAAATTGGCTTCTGATGATCTCACAAATGTCATAGGTTGCATCCACCTTGATAATTCAATAGGCAACATGTATATCTCCGCTTGGCACACTATTCATCTGACTTGATTGATATACCCTATAACCCAGCACTGTAGAGCCAATCTTACTTCAACATCCTCAATATGGGTGATTGTCATTGCTCTACTGTCACATTGAGATTTGGTTAACCAGATGACTTCAGATGATGAAATTGTTCTTAGGGTCAATGCTTCACTAACTATAGTAAACCTTGTAACTCTTTGAATCACATCTTTTGTGATCTTAATCGATGCTTGAGTTTCTAGCCACAAAAATTGATCATGAACTCTGCTTAGTACATACCTAACCCATTCGGCATGAAAATGATTAGAGAAATCAACAACATTAGACAAACCCTTGGTCGTCAGAGGTATATATTCTTCCTTCAACTAATCATTAACACAAAACCCTTTAAATTCATTCTAAATAAATTTGTCTCCAAGTTCTTCAAATTTGCAGTGAATGTAGGAGCGAATGTCTTCAACCAATAATACAACGGAGGCAATAGATGATAAGGCACCAGTCATGTCGATTTCACCGACTTTCATTAGATGCAGCTTGAACTCAGGGTTGGGTTGTTTGATAGCTTCAACCAACACATGAGTCGATATCGACACTGCCATGATGACCTTCAAACAAACTTTTCTCAAACAGGGTTTGAATACCTTTTTATCAGAAATACCAACCACCACTATCACTCTGCTTAAATTTTTTGCACAAATATTACTAGCAAGATTTTAATCACCTTTGATCGCACAAGAGCTCGAGAAATTTCACAAGAAATCAGTGTAAATGAAAATGTGTTGACATGTCCTTTTTTATATCCATTGAGATTTATCAGCATAATGATACAACAGTTAGTTTTAAAAACTTACAACTTAAAGTACACCGATTTGCTTTTTATCGGTTGTTTGTTACCAACACTGATACACAAACAACTAAATCAGAAGACATTCTTCAACTAAGAAATTTTAGACTAGATTTTATGCATCTCAACTATGCAGATAGACATAACCTTATATTTGTAAAGGGGATACAAAAATAATCTTACCATATGTGCCCCCCCTAAGTATCGATATTCCTAGTTTGAAGAGGAACTGTCATCACCAGTGGATGATGACTTAATTTATGGAGAAATTTCTCCTTATTTTCTTTCTTCTCTCTTAATCCATGTCTTTTTCATTTCATTCTTCATCTCTTCAATTGTCTTCTTTCCTTTCAATTCATTTTTCCCTTTCTTCTTGCTAAACCGATTCTTGTCTTCAGACTGGTTATAGGATCAGTTCCTGCACTCTCAGGCTAAGTGACCGATCTTATGGCAATTGAAATATGCCATACCAGTTGTCCTCCATGGTCTTGGATTATTTCTTTGCCCCAATCTCACTCTGCAATTTGCTGCAACATGACCAAAAATACCACAAGTGGAACAGGTGACATTGAACTGATTATTCCTTTTATTAGGACTAACCGGTTTGAATGGTGAACTTGATACATTCTTCAGATTTGTGTCCAAACTTATTGCATCTAAAGAAATGTGCATTAAATATTTTTTCTATTTGACATTCTACTAGATTGAGATCTACACTCATAAGCATTGTGGCCATACTTATGACAATTATGGCAGTAACCATCAAAGGTGAAAATCTTCTTTCGACTCCCCGGTTTATTTCTATAGTCATTAGTCTTATGACCTAGTTTACCACAATGATTACAATAGGATTTAGAAAACTTCATACCTTTCACTTCTAAATGGTTCCTTTTATCATCCTTCATCTTTTTGGCTTTAGATGATTCTCCAATTTCCATAGGACCTGTACCGAAGTAACCAAGATCGGTTGTTTCCTTTGTTTTTCTTTGAGCCTTCAATTGATTATCTATCTTCTTAGAGATTTCATTGAATTTCCTTAGCTTCTCATTTCTCTCATTTTCATCTTTGAACTCACTCTTGAGTTGTTCAATCTCTTTCATCATCTTCTCCTTTTTCTTTGTGTTGTCATGCAAATGCTTATTTATGTATTCATTCTCCTGAGTGAGAGTTCAAATTTCCTCATCTTTCTCAATCATGATTGCATCATTTTCTCTCAGGGCATCTTCAGCAAGCCTCCTGGCTCTTTCATCTTTTGACAGAGCTTCTTCTGCCTCTCTATTTCCTTCATCATCACTTATGCTGGCTTCTAGTAACTTAGCCATCCTCAAGGCCCCACTTTCATGTTCTCTTTTGAAATGTGTGATTTCTTCAGTGAGCGTCTTATTATTTTCCATGAGTTCTGAGACTACTTCTTCTACTTCTTCAGATCCACTTTGTTCAAAGAGTTGATCTGTAATATCATGACTCTCAATTAGCTGTTGAGCTAGTTCTTTTCTTTTTACAAGAGATTTTCTCAATCTCTCTTTCAACTAAGCAATAATTTCATTTGCTTCATCAATCTTCTTCTCATACCGTTATTCTTCCATGATCTTTATCCTCAAGTTGTCAAGCTTCACTTTAGAGGATCAGAGCTTTGATACCAATTGTTAGTCCTAACTAGTGCTGAGAGGGGAGGGGTGAATCAACACTTTACCAGTTTTACTCAATCAAAAATTTTAACTTAAGTTTGCACTAACTTAACATTCATCAATATAAATAATTATTGTAGAAGAATATGCATGCATGAAAAGATACATAGTGACACCAAGATTTATCTCATGGAAACCCAAATGGGAGAAAACCACAGTGTGAATAGGAACTCACAAAATTTGTATACTTCTGGAGTACGCCCAGTAAGGAGCCAATCCTATTAGGAGATTACAAAGACACTATTAAGTGCCACCCGGTTAAGTGATTTTGATTGAGGCCTGTCAGTTCCTTTACCCTGTTAAAGGTAGCCTTGTTAAAGGTCTTAGGATCATCAATTAAGATGACATCCGGTTAAGGGATTTTTATAATAAGACCTGTTAAAGTTCACCCTATTAAGGGATTTTAGTTGCAATGATTAGAAAGCAACAAAAAGATGATCTGTTGGAGTGACTACTGATAGCTTGATTAGATCATATTGAAAATCATACTATATCTGCATCGGTTGTGTCTTCCATGTACAACACCGGTTTCTTGAATATACCTTTGGCTCTACACTCTATCGATTAACTAATCCTCGACTCTACACTCTGCCAGTCATCTATCACTTGGCTCTGCACCCTGTTCTACTCTCCCTAATGTTCACTTTTAGATATTAATTTACACATGAACAAAAACCTCATCAAAATGAGTTATGTAAATTTATTACCCTTTGGATCTGTCGCCAACTTTCCCTTCAAAACATCAAATTGTAATTTTTTTTACCGCGCCATAAATCACTCTCCAGAAATCATTCCAGGAATCTCTGTCAAAACTGTCATTCATGGCGATAAGTCTGTCGGTTGACTAGAGAAGACTGCTAGTTTAACTGGATGTTAACTAAACGTTACCAAGTCTATCGGTGTACCGATCAAAATCTACCTAGCTGATTAGCTTCTGTATACGGATCTGTTTACTGTCACTATTTAGCCGGTTGACCTCTTTTGTGTCGGTCTACTCACTGCTTGCCAGTTGGTCCCCTGTGTACTGGTCTACTCACCATTTGCCCTGTCTACAGTCTTCTTAGTCGGTTACCATCTGTATACTTGTCTACTTACTAGTCTACTTACTACCGATAGACTATGTAGACTTGAAAGATAATGTTACCAACAATGACAATCATATCATTCATCAGTTTACTGGTCATACAAAATGCATGAAAAATGCCAACAATGTTTACTTATGCTGGGTTGGTCCGACATTTGCACTAAGATTGAATAGGAAGTTGTCTGTCTTGGAAGACTCAACCTCACATTTAGCAAGGTCCCACAATTGGGAGGTTGTTTCCATGTTTCACAAGTTTAGTGATCAAGTCTGGTCACTAAGGGTGTAAAATTTTGTGACAATAGTACCCAAGTATCTTACACAAGGAATTTAACATTCCTTTATTCCTTTCCTTGCCCATGTCTTTGTAGTGTAGGACAAGGATTACCTGTAATTATTTCACAAGATAATTATATACATAATTATGTCATAGTATAATGAAATCATTAAAAAAAATTAAAATGCATATTTTGTAATGGTGAAAATGGTCAAAATATTGTGACAGTAACTATATATTTAAACCCTACATGAAATCATATCATTGATGCGAATTTGACAAAATAGGTTTTACTAGGACATTATTACATCCCTCTTTTCAGTCATCCCAAAGTACAATCCTCCTCTCAAGCTCTCACATGGTGCCACTTGGACACATCTTTTGGCTTGAGAAATCATCCTAGCCATTGAACTTCTCTCCTCTCATCCTCATCATTAATTCCTTCTCCCCTCTCCTCATCTGCCAAACACTTATGCGTTTTCACATATCATACTTTCAAATCCATTTAGCAGGGTATTTGCACAAAGATGGTGGTCAGAAAACTGGACACCACCCAAAAAAAACATGGAAAAGCAAGCAGTGCATACGCGGTTTTAAAATTTGAAATTCCCGCGTACGCGCTTAGGTTTGTTCTTCCCTAGCCTAGAGAAGATAGTGTGTACGTGCCGCTTTTAGGAAAATGAGCGCGTAGGCGCTACACCTAGGAAAATTAGCATGTATGCGCTACTCATAGGAAAATGAGCACGTACGCGCTAATAATCCAAATATAATCGCATACGCGATGCCCGATAAAAAAAGTTAGAAAAAAAAAACTGGGTATCATTTACCTGTGAATAGCGCATTTTTTACTTCATTTTTTACCCATTTCTTCTCCTAAACAGCGAACAAGGTACTAGATTTGTCCTCCAAGCTATGGATCAAGGTTAGTTTTTGTTTATTTTTGTCTTTTTTTCCTGTTTGTTCAATTTGTTTTATATTTTGAATTTAATTTCATTAATTTTCATTAGGTTTTTTCATTTTTTGTTTCAAAAGCCAGATTCTTCTAATCCAGAACAAGAACAACCAAATGTACCTCCTGAAATCCCTCAAGAAGAACCAAATGCACCTCCTGAAAAAACATAAGAACAACCCCCAATTCCTCCTTTTGACTGCACACTCGAAACACAGGAGCAATTAATTAATCAGTTAGGACAAAATATGTCTAAAATCAATAGACTGATTGTTAAATTGAAAACTTCTAAACCTGAGCATCATCAATCCCTTGCCACTAGCCTAGAAACATTAGTTAGTGGTGCCATAGCTGTTTCCACACAAATTACCAAATGGGGAAGCTTTAGGGATAAGTGTCATCAATTCTATGCCGATGGGCTATCATACGATGGAGTAAAAAAACAAAAATATTACTAAACAACAAATATGTGCCCTTTTCGTTGATCCCAAAATTGGCCAGTCATTACCTCTTAATGCAAAGAGGTTTCCCATACATTGCTGTACCAATGTGTAGATGAAGAATCTTTTTTGGAAGAGGTGGTGGATGGTCTTTGATGATCCACCTTGTAATAATTATGAGGTGCCATTATATTTTTTGAGAAAAGTATATTGTGAGTTTGTGCTCAATGTGCGCCCAAACTATTTTGACATTAGAGAGTTCCGTGGTAGAGGTGGTGGCTTTGCACAAGATAGACCTAGAGCCCGTAGGCGATTACCTGCGGAGAGTCGCCGCCCCCTAGCACCCAAACCCAAGGTGCATCAGGTTGTCCCAGTAGAGCTCAAAGAGTCAATGGAGCTAAAGCCTCTTCAGGTGGCCACAACATTGACTGGTGCCATCATCCATCATGGGACATCATTAGCACACCCTATTGTATTGGATGATGAGCCATTAGGTGGTGACAGAGATCCCATCCAACATATGTGTGTTAGTTGCTTGGGGATATGCTCGGGGGTAGATGATGCAGCTGGTACAAATGGATCTTCATCTCATTTGTGCATGATTTGCGGGAGTAGATGTCAAGCCCACACAGTTGAGGATTTCATGCTAACAGATGAGTTGATGGACATGGTGTTTGCCCATGTGCCACAAACACAGTTATGTTGATTTGAATTCATAGCATTTTATTTATCAGTCACTTTAAATTTGTAATTACATAAATGAATTTTCATTTATACATTGATTTAAATTGAGATAAATAATATGCATTTCAGGATGCAGCAACGGTATCCCATACTCCTCCCCCAGTTACTGTAGCTGCAACTTCGATGCCTGAGGTATACATTTTGTAACATGTTAAAATAGAATAGTACACTTTGAATTAAAAAAAATACAATATATACTAACTCTCTTTAATGATTGGTCCAATTTCTAGTTTGTAGGTATTGACAGGGGACGCAATGTCCTAGATTGATGACATCACGCTCTCAACGATCGATTTTGGCCTACAAGGCTATATGGTATCATATTTTGTACAACCCTTTTTATGTATTGTTTTGATTGAATATGCAAGTCATTTCATTTTAGATTTTTAAAATTATGTTTAATTTATTATCTATACTAATATCTCATGTTAATTTTATTTTTTTAGGGTACCCCCTCTGCATCTAGGACTTGTCCTAAGAAAACGGATTCCTTGAAGATGCCAAAACGTAGGAAGAAGGTAATTGAACACATTTTTAGTTGTACAATTGTTTGAAAATTTTGAAATGAAGTATTAGTTGGGGTTTGTAGATTGATTAGTGTTTTTTTGTCTATTTTACATGTACAACGACCATTGAGCTATGTGGATTTGTTGAATGCACTTGACTCACCTCTGGATCAAGAGAGGGTGGAGGTATGTATCTCTACTTTATTTTTCTTGATTTCATGATTATATGCACGCGTACATGTGAACTTGTGATATATTATAATCTTATAATTTTTTCATACTGGAAAATCCATACCTATTTCATCAATGGTGAACCCTCCTTCTTGCACTGGAGAAGCATATTAGGATCAGCTACACCTTTGTTTGATATGTAAAATTAATTGTTTTTAACCTTCAATACTTATCATTATATTAGTTGTATTTAATCTTTGAACATTTTTTGTATAGGTAATAGCGATAGTTTCTACATCGATGGTGAGCCATCCTCAGTCCATTGGAGAAGCATCTTAGGCACAGGTACGTCATTGTTTTCTATATTATATCTTTTAAGTGTTTTGATATATTTATGTTAGTACATTGTATTAATTGTACATTTAATCTACAATTGACCCCTTCGCAGTACGACAATAACGTGGATCCATTTAAGTATGTCTTCAAGAAAACTCTTAAGAGTGAAAAGGAGATGAGAGCGAAGACATTAGCTCCTAGATCAGCTGATGAGGTAATCTACATTTCATTAGCAAAGGAATTAAAGTTAAATGCATAGTTATGTTGTTAATTGTGAACTATTTTCTAGAAAAGAATTCTAACTTGGCTTTTGAATTGTGGTTTTGCAGCCATCTACAGAGCTGCGTACTACATCGAAGAGGCTTGATTTTGATGATCCACCACAAGTTTAGGATCATATAGTTTTAGTTTTGGTCATAGAATGACCAATACATATAGATATATTCTACATTTTTATTGTATATCGATTTGGACATGGCATATGCCACATTTTTGTAATACTTGTATTGACTTGGCAGACATGCCTTTCATATATATATAAATATCGATATTCAATCCAATAAATGTGTATTGAGTTCATTATTTTGTATTAATTGTATTGTATGGTTGTCCTTTTTATAAATTTAAATGAATATTTGCATATGTAATCCACAATATGAATATAAACAACAAAAATATATGATATAAAACATTGCAATCGTGGAATATGATTTGATAAAATTTCTAAAATGTTGAATTAACCATACAAAACTCCTTGTATTTAGTTCATTATTGTGTATTCATTGTATTTGGTGTCTACCCTTTTATAAATTTAAATGAATATTTGCATATGTAATCAACAATATGAATATAAACAACAAAAATCGACAATATGAATATAAACAACAATATGTGTTTGGTGCGAGAGCACCCTCACGCTCGCAATGATCAAATTTTGTTCATCGTGTACATAAACCGATGTCGTGAGTGCGTCTGGGTGGGAAGGTTTACACTAGGCATGCCCCTGTGGTTCATCCCAAAGAGCCAGAACGTCGAGAGTCATACCCTACCGGTGCGATCTCTCAAGTGCCCTGAGTCCAAAAAATTGTCAAAATTTGATGGACTATTTCTTCAAATCCAGGACACATATGATCAATCCGTTTGAAGTCATGGGGCCATGTGACACTCCTCTACAATGGCCTATCTCAGTTTTTGACGAGTTGGAGCTAGTTTCAATTGGTAGCATTTTTTCGCCTGCTGCAAAAACTGTGAGTTGCATGCAATGCAAAGTTGCTAGATTGGCTAGAATTGATTCGGTTTGTCATGTGCACAAACTGACATCATGAGCACATCCAGGTGATCAGGTTTACACTAGGCATGCCCCTTTCATGCATCCCAAAGTGTCAAAATGTCGAGAGTCATATCGTACCTGTGTAATCTCTCAAGCGCCCTGAGTCCAAAAAAATGTCAAAATTTGACGGATTGTTTCTTCAAATCTAGGATACATATGGTTGATTCATTTGAACCTATGGGGTCGTGTGAGGATCCTCTAAAATGGCCTATCTCAGTTTTTGACGAGTCAGAGCCATTTTCGATTGGTAACATTTTTTTGCTTGCTACAAAAACTGTTAGTTGCATACAATGCAAAGTTGTTAGATTGGCTAGAATTGATTCGGTTCGTCATGTGCACAAATTGATATTGTGAGCATGTCTAGGTGGGTAGGTTTACGCTAGGCATGCCCCTATCATACATCCTAAAGTGTCGAAATGTCAAGAGTCATACTGTACCGGTGTGATCTCTCAAGTGCCCTGAGTCCAAAAAATTGTCCAAATTTGAGGGACTGTTTCTTCAAATCTAGGACACATAAGGTTGATCCGTTTGAACTCGTGGGGTTGCGTGAGGCTCCTCTATAATGGTCTATCTTAGTTTTTGACTAGTCAGAGCCATTTTTTGATTGGTAGCATTTTTTTTGCCTGCTGCAAAAACTGTCAGTTGCATGCAATGCAAAGTTGCCAGATTGGCTAGAATTGATTTGGTTCGTCATGTGTATGAACCAACATCGTGAGCGCGTCTGGGTGGGTAGCTTTACACTAGGCATGCCCCTATCGTGCATCCCAAATTGTTAGAATTTTGAGAGTCATATTGTACTGGTGCGATCTCTTAAGTGCCATGAGTCCAAAAAAATGTCAAAATTTGACGGACTATTTCTTCAAATATAGAACACATATGTTTGATCTGTTTGAACCCATGGGGTCGCATGAGGCTCCTCTATAATGGCTTGTCTCGGTTTTTGACGAGTCGAAGCCATTTTTGATTGGTAGCATTTTTTTGCATGCTACAAAAACCGTTAGTTGCATGCTATGCAAAGTTGTCAGATTGGCTAGAATTGATTCAGTTCATCGTGTGCACAAACCGGCATCACAAGTGTGTCCAGGTGGGCAAGTTTACATTAGGCATTCCCTTGTCGTGCATCCCAAAGCGTTGGAACGTCGAGAGTCATACCGTACCGGTGCGATCGCTCAAGTGCCTTGAGTCCAAAAAATTGTTAAAATTTGACGGACTATTTCTTAAAATCCAGGACACATATGGTTGATCCGTTTGAACCCATGGGGTCGCATCAGGCTCATCTATAATGGACTATCTCAGTTTTTTATGAGTTGGAGCCATTTTCAATTGGTAGCATTTTTTTGCTTGCTCCAAAAACCATTAGTTACATGCAATGCAAAGTTGCCAGATTGGCTAGAATTGATTCAGTACGTCATGTGCAAAAAATTGACATCGCAAGCACATCTAGGTGGGCAGGTTTATGCTAGGCATGCCCTGTCATGCATCCCAAAGTGCCAGAACATCGAGAGTCATATCGTATCGGGGCGATCTCTCAAGTGTCATGATTCCAAAAAATTGTCAAAAATTGATGAACTGTTTCTTTCAATCTAGGACACATATGGTCGATCCATTTGAATGCATGGGGTCACGTGAGGCTCCTCTACAATGTCCTTTCTAGGTTTTTGATGACTTGGAGCCATTTTTTGATTGGTAGCATTTTTTTGCCTGCTGCAAAAACCGTCAGTTGCATGTAATGCAAAGTTGCCAGATTGGCTAGAATTGATTCGGTTGGTCATGTGCACAAACCAACGTCACAATCGTGTTCAGGTGGGTAGTTTTACTATAGGCATGCCCCTGTCATGCATCCCAAAGCACCAGAATGTCGAGTGTCTTACCCTACCAACGCAATGTAGAAGTTGCTTGACAACTTTTTTGACAACAATGACAATTTTCTGGTCAAATTATTGTTGAAATGTGGTGACTGATCAGCAAAGTATTGTACACTTAGCATGTATCCTCACTGGGGTCTGGGGTTGGGCTGGGCCCTGAGCAGGGGTTCGGGGGCGGCAGCCCCTGAGAAATTTTTTTTTTGCCATTTTTCATTGATGAAAACCGACATTGTAATAAAACCCTAAAAAGGCCGACTTTGTTTGTTGCCCTAAAAATGCATGTTATAAGCGGTTGGGATGCTTAAGGCATTGTAAGGTTGATGTACTATTTTTGCTGGATAATAAGAAAGATTGGACGGCTATGTATGGTGGACGTAACCCATTCTGGGTGAACCACATTAAATCTCTGTGTTATCTGTGTCCTGTTTTATTTCTTTATCTTTCGTATTTAAATTTGCATATAATTGTTAGTTCATATTTGCTTCAGATCTGCTTGAAACCCTAACAATTGGTATCAGAGCGAGGTTTTCTGTAAATTGGCAGGACTTTTAGATTTGAGTGGGAGCAATGGAGGACTCCAAATTCAAGGTCGAAAAGTTTAATGGCCAGAATTATCAGTTATGGAAAATGCAGATGGAGGATTACCTGTATCAAAAGGATTTGTGGCGGCCATTGGAAGGAAAGGCAAAGAAACCGACCACAATATCAGATGAAGAGTGGGACATTTTAGATAGAAAGGCATTGGGATCCATTCGATTGTGCCTTGCGTCGTCTGTAGCATTCAATATAATAGAAGCAAAAATGACTATAGATTTGATGGTAACATTGGCTAAGTTGTATGAGAAACCCTCAGCTTCGAATAAGGTATTTCTTATGAAGCGTTTGTTTAATTTGAAAATGAGTGAGGGAGGATCTGTAGCAGAGCACTTAAATGAATTTAATACAATTACCAGTCAATTGTCTTTGCTAAAAATTACCTTTGCAGAAGAGGTTAGGGCTCTCTTGATTTTATGTTCTTTGCCAGAAAGCTGGAATAGCTTGGTTATGGCTGTAAGTAACTCTGTCTCTGATAAAAATACTTTGGTATTTGATGATATTGTTGGTGTTATCCTAAGCGAGAAAATGCGAAGGAAAAGCATAGGTGAGACTTCAACATCATCGGGTAGTGTTTTGAATGTGGAGAATAGAGGAAGATCAAAGGAAAGAGGAAAAGGCCTTGGGAATGAGAAGTCACGAGGGAAGTCAAAGAAAGGACGCTCTCAATCTAGAGGAAAAAAAAGATTGTTGGTACTGCGGAAAGCCTGGTCATCTAAAGAAAGATTGTTGGTCTCAGAAAAACAAAGAAGGAGACAAAAATGAAAATGACAGTAAGGAAGCTAATATTGCAAGTAATACTTTACAAGATGCTTTAATCTTATGTTTGGATAATGTTAATGATTCCTAGGTAATAGATTCTGGGGCTTCATTTCATGCTACACCCCATAGAAAATATTTTCTAGATTATGTTCAAGGTGATTTTGGACAGGTATATTTGGGTGATGATGAGCCCTGTCAAATTGTTGGAAAAGGAAAGATAAATATCAAGTTGCAGAATGGTAATGACTGGTTTTTGTAGGAGATAAGACATGTTCCTAATTTAAGAAGAAATTTAATTTCTGCAGGGCAACTAGGTAGTGAAGGTTGCATAATTACCTTCTCAGACAGTATGTGGAAGGTCACTAAAGGATCATTAGTAGTAGCTAAAGGTGCGAAGGTAGGCACATTATATCTGTGTACTGGTAACACTTACTCTACCTTAGCTGCTATAGATAAAGTTACTGCAAGGACAACAACAATAAATGTTGCAAGAACAGATTCGATAATGTGGCACCATAGGCTTGGGCACATGAGTGAGAAAGGGATGAAAATCCTTCACTCCAAAAATCTATTGCCAGGACTAAAGAGGATTGATTTAGAGTTCTGTGAAAACTATGTTTATGGTAAACAGAAAAGAGTCAGATTTCTCAAGGTTGGGAAAGAGAAGAAGAGTGAGAAGTTAGAGCTTGTACATTCAAATGTATGGGGACAGGCTTAGGTATCATCTCTTGGTGGCTCTTGTTATTATGTTTTTTTTATTGATGACTCAACCAGAAAAACATGGGTATATTTCCTAAAGCAAAAATCATATGTTTTTGAAACTTTTAAGAAATGGAAAGCTTTGGTTGAGAATGAGACAGGAAAAAAGTTGAAGTGTCTCAGATCGGATAATGGAGGTGAGTATTGCAGCAAAGCATTTGAAGATTACTGTTCCTTAAATGGGATTCGAAAGAAGAAGACAGTTCCATGAACTCCACAGGAAAATGGTGTGTCAGAGAGAATGAATAGGACTATCATGGAACGTGCAAGGAGCATAAGATTGCATGCTGGATTGCCCTTACATTTTTGGGCAGATGCTGTATATACTGCTATCTATTTGATAAATAGAGGACCTTCAACCCCTTTGGATGGTGGTATTCTAGAGGAGGCATGGACTGGTAAAAAGGTAAATTATTTTTTTCTAAAAACTTTTGGTTGCGAAGCTTTTGTCCATGTTGATAAAGAAAATAGAACCAAGCTTGATGCTAAATCTCAGAAATGTACCTTCATTGGATATGGGATAGATGAATATGGCTATCAGTTATGGGATTTTGAAAATAAGAAAATAATTAGAAGTAGAGATGTTATATTCAATGAGAAGGTTATGTATAAAGAACAGATGCAGGAAAAGAAGCATGAACTAAACAAACAAGAATATGTGGTGTTGGATGAGATTCCTGAAAATGAAATGCCACAGGTACCTGATGCTCAGCAACAACAGATTGTCCCACAAACTCTTGCAAGTGTTAGACATTCTATGAGGACAAGTAGACCCCCTGAAATATTTTCTCCTTCTTTGTATTCTATTTTATTAACAGTTTATGGTGAACTAGAAGAATATGAAGAAGCAATGCAGATAGATGCCAAACAACAGTGGGAGCTAGGCATGAAAGAGGAGATGGACTCCTAGATGAAAAATAAGACTTGGGACTTAGTCCCTTTACCTGTAGAAAAAAGAGCCTTGCCTAACAAATGGGTTTATCGGCTGAAGGAGGAGGAAGGAGGTCAAAAAAGATATAAGGCCAGACTTGTGGTAAAAGGTTTTGCAAAGAAAAAGGGTATAGATTATGATGAAATATTTTCTCTAGTTGTAAAAATGACTTCAATTAGAACTGTACTTAGTCTTGTGGCTGCAGATGATTTACATCTTGAACAATTAGATGTCAAAACAACTTTTCTCCATGGAGATTTGGAGGAGGAAATTTACATGTTGCAACCACAGGGATATGAGGTCAAAGGTAAGGAGAACTTGGTGTGCAGGTTGAAGAAAAGTTTGTATGGCCTAAAGCAAGCACCCCGATAATGGTATTTAAAATTTGATATTTTCATGGCTGAACATGGTTATCATAGATGTCATTTTGATCATTGTGTATATTTTAAGAGATTTGATAATGGCAGTTATATTATCATGTTGCTTTATGTTGATGACATGCTTGTTGCTGGGTCTAACATGCAACATATAAATGATCTTAAACAGAAATTAGCTAGGTCATTTGCTATGAAGGTTTTGGGTGTAGCTAAGCAAATTCTTGGTATGAGGATTACACGGGACAGGAAAAATAGAACCTTGAATTTGTCCCAAAGTGAGTATATAAAGAAGGTGTTGAAAAGATTTAACATGCAGAATGCAAAAGCAGTTAGTACACCTTTGGCTAGTCATTTCAAATTGACTAAGGAGATGTGCCCAAAGGCACAAGAAGAGGTTAATAAAATATCTAACATCCTGTATTCATCAGCTGTTGGCAGTCTGATGTATGCAATGGTATGCACAAGGCCAGATATTGCACATGTAGTGGGAGTTGTGAGCAGGTTTATGAGTAATCCGGGTATGGAACATTGGAATGCTGTGAAATGGATTCTTCGGTATTTGAAAGGAACTACTACGAAGGCATTATGTTTCAAAGGATCTAATGCTGCTCTGAGTGGATTTGTTGACTCTGATCTGGTGGGTGATATTGATTCACGGAGGAGTACTACAGGGTATGTTTTTACTATAGGGGGAACTGTAGTCAGTTGGATTTCTAGGCTGCAAAAGGTTGTTGCACTTTCAACCACTAAAGCTGAGTATGTTGCTGCTACAGAAGCCAGCAAGGAGATGATTTGGTTGCAATGTTTTCTGAAGGAATTGGGTCAGACACAAGAGGATAGCCCATTGTATACTGATAGCCAGAGTGCCATTCATCTTGCAAAGAACTCTGCTTTTCATTCAAGGACAAAGCACATTCAGCTCAGGTACCACTTCATCTGGACTGTTTTGGAGGAAGGTCAGTTACGGCTTGAGAAGATCCACACAAGTGCGAATCCTGCCGATATGTTCACAAAGGCAGTTCCATAGGAGAAGCTGATTTCTTCATCAGTTTTTGTTGGTCTTCTTGATTGATAATTGTGGAATTTATACCAGTCAAGTCCTAGTGTTTTATCCAGCGGATGTTGCATGTACAGTGGTGTCATGTAGTATCAGTCTCCAAGTGGGAGATTGTTGAAATGTGGTGACTGATTAGCAAAGTACTATACACTTAGCATGTATCCTCGCTGGTGTCCGGGGTCGGGTTGGGCCCCGGGCAGGGGTTCGAGGGTGGCAGCCCCCGAGAAAAGCGAGGGTTCGGGGGCGGCAACCCCCGAGAATTTTTTTTTTTGCCATTTTTCGTTGATGAAAACCGACATTGTAATAAAACCCTAAAAAGGCCAACTTTGTTTGTTGCCCTAAAAATGCATGTTATAAACGACTGGGATGCTTAAGGCATTGTAAGGTTGATGTACTATTTTTGCTGGATAATAAGAAAGATTGGACGGCTGTGTATGGTGGACGTAACCCATTCTGGGTGAACCACGTTAAATCTCTGTGTTATCTGTGTCCTGTTTTATTTCTTTATCTTCCGTATTTAAATCTGCATATAATTGTTAGTTCATATTTGCTTCGGATCTGCTTGAAACCCTAACAATTGTATCTAGTCTCAATCTATGACCCCTATGACCCGATAATGACTCAAATAATTCTCCATGATTATACAAGAATCAAGAATGCTCATGATTGACCAGGGGCACATCACATATACTCAAAACATAGTCATAAAACATTGACACACAAAATAGTCACAAAACATTGTCACATATTATTCAAAAATTTGCCTCTAAATATGGTCAAATAAGCTCTTGGCTATTTGATTATACAAAAAAATGTCTTACAAATCATCTCATGGGATTTTATACAAAATTTGGCATTACAATATGTGTGATTCAACTCATCACCATTTTAATATACAAATCATCTCATGGGCTTTTATACAAAATTTGGCATTACAATATGTGCGATTCAACTCATTGCCATTTTAATATACAAAATTTGGCATGTACATATGTACAAATCAGCTCATTGCCATTTAAATATACAAAATTATGCCCCTAAACATGTAAAAATCAGCTCATGGGCATTTATATATACAAAAAATGAATATAGAACAATTCGTCGATGATTTATAAAAAAATCTCAAAATCTTTCTACTCTGAACCATAGAATCAATCAAGTGAGCCTTCAGGATCGGCTCTAACTCGTATTATGTCAATTATTGCCTCGTGGTCAGATTCATGAACTTTCCATAAAATCTTGTTATGAGGTCTACCACAATACTTCATCAAATGAATATTTGTTGCAACAAGGTTAGAGAAATGAAGAATATGTCTATGTTTCAAAGTCCTCGAACAACCAAACATCAGAATTCTTGATAGGGTATCTCCAAAGCCATGTTCCTGTCATGACAACAGACCGTATTGGGTACTCAATACTCTCTTCGTTAATGATTGTGGTTGTCAAATTTCTTCTAGGCTCAACACAACGATACAAATAGTAATATGTTCCTTCTTCATTGTTCTCTTCTGCAACAGCTGCATACACATGACTTGCATTTTATAGAGTGTTAATTAATACCAAAAATAAAGTATGATGTACAACAAAATGAACCAAAAAAAATACTTGCAAAAAACATAACTCAAAAAATCACCTGAATCCACTAGGTCGGATACATGGTCAAAATCCACTGATGTCTCCATCTGGCTCAATTGTAGTGCTTTGGGAATTTTGATATGAATCAATGGGAACCAATGGTCTACAAGACCATTTGTGAACCCACTCTTGTGATTCACATTCTTCCCACAAACAATACATGCATGAAGAGCAAAAACATACCATCCGTCTCATATAAATTACCAGTGAATTTGAATTTGAACTCATAAATGAGTGCATGTCACTCGATCCTACAACTGTACAACAATCTAAATAGTTTTCAATGTTAGATTCAATGATCAACCAAAAATATCTACAAACCATTGATGTACCTGGATTACCTGGACCCATCGTAGACTTACACCATCACACAATTGTTTCTGCATCTATCAACTTAGCACCACCTTCGTACTTCAATTCTTCCCTAGCTAGGGCTCTTTTCACACATGCTCTTGCACCATCATGCTCTCCCTTACCATGTCCAGCCTCAGTGAAATTCTAAAAATGTTGTACACCGCTTGTCATATGCATCCTTGCATTCTTGAATTGTGCGGTGCAATTATATGACCGTATTAAGTATCGGTTGTATCGTATGTTCCTTTCCCTTAAACTATCATAGAAAACTTTAAAGCTTCCTTGTACAAACTCTGATGAATGAGTACGATCATCACTTATGTAGAAGTGATACTCTCTTACAACCTTTCTATCCTCCTCTGTGCTATCATCTGCATGCATGAATGCTATGTGTACAAAAATAGAAACTTGTGTAGAGTGATAATACATGGATTGTACTTCATTTTGAGGTTATAGTGTATAATTTTCAGTGAAATCAATGATAGAGACAATGGTGCCAAGAGGAAATGTGTCCTTACATAACTTGAATTTCTCATCTAACCATCGAGCTCTATGTGTATGCATTATGTACTCATAAACTAGTTTCTCTTGAAACATTTTCATAAATTGAGCTACACATATATCATTTTTCACTAGCTCACATCTCTTCAAATCTTTTCCATCTTTAATTCCATATGTGACTGTCTTGTATTTTCCGAAAGAAACTAGTTTCGTACCAATTTCATGTGTTCTCTCCAAATGTATGCATGTTGATAAACGTTGCAAACCACCACATATAGCACAAGAACCTTCCAAAGAAGGCATCTTATAATAAATGCAACCATCATGTCTATTACATAGCACACTTGAAATAAATTCTCTTACCAACTTAGGAGGTGCTTGTATATTACATTCCTGCAAAACATCATTAGTGTGCAAAGTATAACAAATATGACGAAAAATATCATAATGCATGGAAAATTCAATATGCATCTTACAACAACACGTGGTGCATACATGATTAATCATAATATAAAAAGTTTTTGCCATTTCAAAAAATCTTTGAGAAATTCTTATTTGAGGAAACTTTTGAAGAAATCTTTCATAAAATTTAGTTTGTCATATCCAAATAGTGTTTGACATGTGGCTCACGATTTGTAGACCCAATTCGCCTTCTAACAACATCTCTTTGGTTGGGCGAAACTCTTGTGTTGTCATGCCAAAATTTTTCAATTAATGTTTTTAGTGCATCAACAACAACCTTGTCTTTGCGTGGTAGTCTACTTGAGAATGCCCAAAGAGAATTATTGTTAGGTTCCTCTATTTTTTCCCACCTCTTTAATGCTTTACTTAATGTTATTCTACTAACGTTTAATGACTTACTTGTTTTCCTTATCAAACAATCTTTTTTTATTTTCTTGCTCATTATGGTTGATGTAATGACATGTCGAGTAGCATTAGAATATTTAGTATCTGATTTTGAACCAATAGCTTGATATGCATCAAATAGATTTCTCACAATAGTTCTTTCACTGTTACTTTCGGACGATCTTAGGCCTAGAATTTTCATTGTCTCTCTAAAATTCAAATTTTTAATCATTTGAATAATTAATTGACATCTTGTAGTTTGATTTAAGTTATTAAAATAAATTTTCCATATTCTTTTAACCATTCTCCTACAAGTTCGTTCATTCATTTTATTGGGCATTGACTTCAATATATTCTCATCAATGTCAATTAGATACTTTGGTTTCCTAGAAATGATTCTAGGAGGTGTTAACATCGGTGCATTATGTACATTCAATTCATCAAGTAGAGAAGGTGTAATATGTTCATCATTTAATTGATTATTCAATGCGTTATCTTCTTCAATTGCATTAGGTTCAAATGGTAAATCAAATGTCTCTTCTTCAATTGCTTCAGGTGCATTATATTCGTTTGGTAAATCGAATTGAGATGTTGAGGATGACATACCTCTTCTCCCATTGTTCTTATGTCTCACAATTTCTTCATACGCTGCCTTTGTCTTTCCTTTTGAGCCTCTCGTTGTTCCATCGTTCCTCGCTTGTTCTTTTCCATGGTTGATATCGGTTGTCCTAAATAGAATCATATTACATATATATGTAAACAAAAGGTCATAAACAAACAAATAACCATAAATATGCATCTTATCACTATTTTTTGGAATCAAACTATTAAACAATCAACATACTATTGACAAAAACTATAAGAACACAATTCAATCTTTGAAATCATGCAAAAACAAATAATTCACTTACTTCTATGTATAAAACAGTGATAGAAGTGCAGACACAGTTCTAGTGGGGCCTTCACGACCTCAAAAACTTCTTTTGAGGCCGTTGAGGCTCGTGGGCAACTAAAACTATGTCTATAAACCATGTACGCACTACATTAATAACCGCGTACGCGTTGTTAGTCAATAAATGTTGACAAGCCCAATGGTATTCTTTTTTCCCATTTTGGACTAATAAGTAGTATGTATGCACTCCTAAGCCTAAAAATGTTATCACATGGTAACAAATAATGGGCTCAGTACAGTAATAAGTACCGCGTATGCGCTTCTTTGCCTTAAGAAAGTTATGGTAGGGCAGTAGAACTAATAGTTTCAGTACCCCGTACGCGCTATTAGGTACTAGTAGAAAAGATGTGAATGAAGAGGGAGGGAGGGAAAGAGAGAGAGGAGATGAGAGAGAGAGAGAGGAGGAGAGGAGCAGGAGGGAGAGAGAGGAGAGAGAGAGAGAGCGAGGGGGGGAAGAGTAGGCGTGGAGGGAGAGAGGAGGGGGGCGAAGAGAAGGAGGAGGAGGAGAGGGGAGAGGAGGAGCGAGGAGGGGATGGGAGGAAGAAGGGGTATGAGAGAGTAGGGAGAGGAGGGAGAGGGAGGGAGAGGAGAGAGGGATGAGGGAGAGGGAGAGGTGAGGGAGAAGAGGTGAGAGGAGAGAGGGGGAGGAGGGAGAGGGAGAGGGAGAGAAGAAGGGAGAGGGAGAGGAGGTGGAGAGGTTAGAGGGAGGGAGAGAGGGGAGAGATGAGAGGGTGAGAGGGAAGGTAGAGAGAGAGAGAGGTAGAGGGAGTGAGTGAGAGGAGAGAGAGGGGGAGTGTGCGGTGAGGAGAGAAGAGGGGTCATGGAGGAAGGGAGGAGGGAGAGAGTCAGGGGGGGAGGGAGAGGAGAGGGGAGAGGGCGAGAGAGAGGGGGGAGGGAGAGC